>NW_026111822.1:0-87500 GCF_024679095.1 Eriocheir sinensis
ACGTGGAGGGTAATAGGGTAAGACGACATGCTCTCCAATTCAATAAGAGGTGATTGCCGATTCGATGATAAACATTCGTCTATTTCGACACATACAATTAGAACTTATATCAGGGGAAGGAAAACCCCCCACCTAATTTCGACACTTACAATTAGAACTTATATCAGGGGAAGGAAACCCCCCACCTAATTTCGACACATACAATTAGAACTTATATCAGGGGAAGGAAAACCCACCACCTAATTTCGACACATACAGTTAGAACTTATATCAGGGGAAGGAAACCCCCCCACCTAATTTCGACACATACAATTAGAACTTATATCAGGGGAAGGAAAACCCACCACCTAATTTCGACACATACAGTTAGAACTTATATCAGGGGAAGGATAACCCCCCCACCTAATTTCGACACATACAATTAGAACTTATATCGGGGGAAGGATAACCCCCCCACCTAATTTCGACACATACAATTAGAACTTATATCAGGGGAAGGAAACCCCCCCACCTAATTTCGACACATACAATTAGAACTTATATCAGGGGAAGGAAAACCCCCCACCTAATTTCGACACATACAATTAGAACTTATATCGGGGGAAGGATAACCCCCCCACCTAATTTCGACACATCCAATTAGAACTTATATCAGGGGAAGGAAACCCCCCCACCTAATTTCGACACATACAATTAGAACTTATATCAGGGAAGGAAAACCCCCCACCTAATTTCGACACATACAATTAGAACTTATATCAGGGAAGAAAACCCACACCTAATTTCGACACATACAATTAGAACTTATATCAGGGGAAGGAAAACCCCCCACCTAATTTCGACACATACAATTAGAACTTATATCAGGGGAAGGAAAACCCCCCACCTAATTTCGACACATACAATTAGAACTTATATCAGGGGAAGGAAAACCCCCACCTAATTTCGACACATACAATTAGAACTTATATCAGGGGAAGGAACCCCCCCACCTAATTTCGATACATACAATTAGAACTTATATCAGGGAAAGGAAACCCCCCCACCTAATTTCGACACATACAATTAGAACTTATATCAGGGAAAGGAAACACCCCACCTAATTTCGACACATACAATTAGAACTTATATCAGGGGAAGGAAACCCCCCCACCTAATTTCGACACATACAATTAGAACTTATATCAGGGAAAGAAAAAAAACACCTAATTTGGACACAACACATACAATTAGAACTTATATCTAGGAAAGAAAAAAAAACCTAATTTGGAAACACACAATTAGAACTTACATTAGAGAAATAAAAAAAAAACACCTTATTTGGCCGAGGTATGAAGATGAGCGAAATGGAAAATCAATAAGCATTCTATACTTCACTAGCGGATTAATTATACTTGTCTCAATTTTCCATCTTTTTTTTAACAAGATTACTGGAAATTGGAATTGGAGGACATACTGTAACTAGAGGAATACTGAGCGATGGAGAGGGAATAAAGAGGAGGAGGAAGAGGAAGAAGAGGAAGAGGAGGAGGAAAAAGAGGAATGACCTTACACTTAGATAATTTTTTCATCTTTTTTTTTTTGACAAGATTACTGGAAATTGGAATTGGAGGACACACTGTAACTAGAGGAATACTGAGGGATGGAGAGGGAATAAAGAGGAGGAGGAGGAGGAAGAGGAAGAGGAAGAGGAGGAGAAGGAGGAGGAGGAAGAGGAGGAGGAGGAAGAAGAAGAGTGGCCTGCTTAAAGCGTCTCTTCGTCTTCCTTATCAGTGTCATCAGAGGTCGAGTCATCGTGTTTGTCTCCATCTTCGTAATCTCCTCAACGCCTTTGGTTTTGGGTATTTTCTTTGGTCTGTCTGATTTCTGTTTTCCAGGGTCATTCTCGTCTATTTGATTTTTTTTTCCAACTTTGTTTCAATCTCGTAATTTTTTTTGCTTGATCTTGCTTTCTCTTTTTTTTTCTCTTTATGTCTTTCTTTCTTTCTTTTTTTATCTCCCTTTCTCTTTTACTCGTACACGGACAGAGTGACAGACAGACAGACAAACACACACACACATACACACACACACACATACACACACACACACACACACACACACACACACACACACACACACACACACATTCACATAAAATAAATAAATAACAAATAAATGAAAATAAACAAAAATAAACAAAAATAAAAATATACTCCTTCCCTACTCAAACACTACTCTCCATACCGCAAATGACCCCCCAAATGCACTCCCCCCCTCTCCTTACTCATACCACCCCATACACAACACCCCCCTCTCCATCCCACCCCCCCACACACACAAATGCGCTCCCCCCCCCTCCTTACTCATACCATCCCATACACAACTCCCCCTCTCCATCCCCCCCACACACCTGTAGGGAGTCACCGGCGTCAAGCTTCAGCCTCGTAATTAGCAGGTGCAACAGGTGGCCAGGCGGCGGGGTCAACTTCCACTGGCAGGTCACGTTGGGGCCGTACGTGTCGGGGTAGAACGGCGACTTGATCTGACCTGACCCCTCGACCTTGACCTCCCCGCCACACTCTGCAAGGAAGGGCGGGAGGTTGTTGAAATAGATCATCACGGTAGAGAAACAGACAGACAGGGAGATAGATAGGAAGACAGGCATACGTACAGACAGACATAGAGGACAGCACGATAGACGGACTGACAGATACACAAAAAGACAGGAGTACGGCCACAAAAAAGAGAAAGACAAGAAGGGAAACACTGAGAGACAGACAGATAGAAACAGACATATAGACACAATTAAAGACATAAATGCACCCATACAGAAAGACAAACAGACACCCAACCAGAGAGAAATTCAGGAAGACAGACACACAGAAAGACAGACAGAGACAGATAAATGAGAAGACATACTGCTGGATAAAGGAACAGACAGACACCGATAATCGTGGGTCATTAAAGGACAGGAATAGCCAATCGGTCCTACTTCGGGGGTGACGAGAAGAGAGGGGGAAGGGGGGAGGAGGATATTCTTTTTGAGGGAATGGAAGTGATTGGAAGAGAGATTAGTGGGAGGAAAGACGGAAGAGGAGTGGAAAGGAAGAGAGGAGGGGAAACGGTAAAAACAGAGAAGGTAGGAAGGAAAAAGATGGGAAGAGGAGTGTGATAAAGATTAGGGAAAGGAAAGACGTATAGAAGGAAGGAGGGGAAAGGAACAGAGGTGAGGGAAAGATAAAGAAGAGGAAAGAAGAGGAGTGGAAAGTAAGAGAGGTGAGAAAAAGATAAAACTGAGAAGGTAAGAAGGAAAAAGATGGGAAGAGGAGTGTGATAAAGATTAGGGAAAGGAAAGACGTATAGAAGGAAGGAGGGGAAAGGAACAGAGGCGAGGAAAAGATAAAGAAGAGAAAAGAAGAGGAGTGGAAAGTAAGAGAGGTGAGGAAAAGATAAAACTAGGAAGGTAAGAAGGAAAAAGATGGGAAAAAGAGTGTGATAAAGATTAGGGATAGGAAAGACGTATAGAAGGAAGGAGGGGAAAGATAAGATAACTTAGGAGGAAACAGATGTAGTAGACAGGAGGTGGAGATGAAGGGCAGGACCAAGAAACAAACAAACAAAAAACAACAACAACAACAGGTGATTGAAGAAAAAAAAAGAGCAATAGATGAAATAGCCAACACTTGCAGGAAAGGTAAAACGACAGGTAAGTGACGGAACCAGGTGACGGGATGGCTTAAGGGGAGAAAGTATAGTAGGGACAGGTAAGAATGGACAGGTGAGACAGAGAGGGAAAGGATAGTATGAACAGGTAAGAATGGACAGGTGAGACAGAGGGAAAGGATAGTATGAACAGGTAGGAATGAACAGATAAGACAGAGAGGGAAAGGTTAGTATGAACAGGTAGGAATGAACAGATAAGACAGAGAGGGAAAGGATAGTAGGGACAGGTGTGAATGGACAGGTAAGGCAGATGGACAGGTGTTGGAAGACCGATGTTAAGGCAAGGTGTTATGAAGGTTAATACCACGAAGTTTAAAAATAGAATCTCGCCCCAGGAATTCCGTCGAAGCGGCTTGAAATAGCGAGGAACCCAAATATTAGCAGGGCAGTAAAGAGGTGATGAATTTTACAGAGGAAGTGGAGGAAGATACATTAGTGAAGGAGGAGGAGGAGGAAGAGATATCGGCATGAATGGAGTATATTGGGATGAATGGAGGGAGGAAGGGAGGGAGGGAGGAAGGAAGGAAAGGGAATGGAAAGGATAGGAAGGGAAGGGAAGGGAAGGGAAGGGAAGGAAGGGAAGAAAAGAAGGAAGGAAGGGAAGGAAGGGAAGGAAAGGAAAGGGAAGGAAGGAAAGGAAGGAAGGAGAGGAAGGAAGGAAGGAAAGGAAGGAAGGAAGGAAGGGAAGGAAGGAAGGAAAGAAGGAAGGAAAGGGAAGGGAAGGAAAGGAAGGAAGGAAGAAGGAAGGAAGGAAGGGAAGGAAGGAAAGGGAAGGAAAGGAAGGAAGGAAGGGAGACGCGAAGGAAGGAAGGAAGGAAGGAAGGAAGGAAGGAAGGAAGGGAGAGGGAGAGGAAGGGAGAGAAGGAGAGAGAAGAGAAGAGAGAGAGGAGAGAGAGAGAGAGAGAGAGAGAGAGAAGAGAACAGAGAGAGAGAGAGAGAGAGAGAGAAAGAGAGAGAGAGAGAGAGAGAGAGAGAGAGAGAGAGAGAGAGAGAGAGAGAGAGAGAGAGAGAGAGAGAGAGATGAAAGAAGAAAACACCATTAGAAATAAGACTAATAAAACACACACACACACACACACACACACACACACACACACACACACACACACACACACAGGAGGGGCCTCTCTGTGTGCCTAAGGGATGGAGAAGGATTAGGAAAGAAAAAAATAAATCCAGTCCATCAAAAAAGTCAAAATATAAAAAGTAAAGACGATAGGAAACGCGTGTTCTGGGAAGCCAAGGGGATGCAGGAGTGGATCTATATAGGGATACGATCTATTCCCTGCCGATGATTTAGAGCTATGACTATCTCTCTCTCTCTCTCTCTCTCTCTCTCTCTCTCTCTCTCTCTCTCTCTCTGTATCTGTCACTGTCTCTGTCACTGTCATCTCATAGAGCAAAGTCTCCTGAACGCTACGGTGCGATCAGATTATAGATAAAACGTGGCATGAGCATAACACAGAACGGTTTCTAAGGATGTGTACAGCGACGACGCATGACTGCCCGATGCCTGGCCGCCTGCCTGCCGCCGCTCGTGGTGAATTAGGCTATTTTTCGTTTCCTTATTTCTTTCGCTGCATTCATCGTCAACAAACGAAAACACTTATGCATTATCCCAACTACAATAAAAAAATTATTGATGAGTGCCCGAAACACACACACACACACACACACACACACACACACACACACACACACACACACACACACACACAGACACACACACACACACACACACACACACGTAAGAACATAAAGAGTCTGCAAGAGGCCATCAGAGGTCATCAGTAATTTTTTTTATTGTAGTTGGGATAATGCATAAGGGTCTTCGTTTGTTGACGATGAATGCAGCGAAAGAAGTACTTTTCTTATTCCAATTTACAACTAATTAATCTATTCTTCGTTCCTTATATTTTCTAGTCATTTCTTTTTATTAACATCTGTGCTCGTCTTTTTGGTGCTTTTCTTATTGCAATCTATAACTAAACTAATCTATTCTTCGTTCCTTATATTTTCCAGGTATTTCTTTTTATTAACTTGTATGCTTGTCTTTTTTGTGCTTTTCTTACTCCAATCTATAACTAACTAATCTATTCTGCGTTCCTTATTTTTCTATTTACTTCTTTTCATTAACTTCTTTGCTTGTCTTATTGGTGCTGTTCTTATTCCAATATATAAATAACTAATCTATTTTTCTTTCCTTATATTTTCTAGTTATTTCTTTTCATTAACTTGTATGCTCGTCTTTTTGGTACTTTTCTAATTCCAATTTATAACTAACTAATCTATCCTTTGTTCCTTTTATTTTCTACCTATTTCTTTTTATTAACTTGCATGCCTGTCTTTTTTGGTGCTTTTTTTATTCCAATTCATAATTAACTAATCTATTCTTCTTTCCATATTTTTCTATTTACTTCTTTTCATTAACTTCTATGCTCGTTGTTTTAGTATTTTCCTTATTCCAGTCTATAATTAACTAATCTATCCTTCGTTCCTTATATTTTCCAGGTTTTTGTTTTTATTAACTTGTATGCTTGTCTTTTTGGTGCTTTTCTTATTCCAATCTATAACTAACTAATCTATTATTCTTTCCAAATTTTTCTATTTACTTCTTTTCATTAACTTCTATGCTCGTCTTTCCAGTACTTTCCTTATTCCAATCTATAACTAACTAATCTATCCTTCGTTCCTTTTATTTTCCAGTTATTTTTTTATTAACTTGTATGCTCGTCTTTTTGGTGCTATTCTTATTCCAATCTATATCTAACTAATCTATTCTTCGTTCCTTATTTTCGAGGTATTTCTTTTATTAACTTCTATGCCTGTCTTTTTTAGTGTTTCTCTTATTCCAGTCTATAACTAAATAATCTGTTTTTCTTTCCTTATATTTTTCTAGTTATTTCTTTTTATTAACTTCAATGCTCTTCTTTTTGGTGCTTCTCTTATTCCAATCTACAACTAACCAATCTATTCTTTCCTTATTTTTCCACATATATCTTTTTATTAATTCGTATGCTCGTCTTTTGGGTACTTTTCTTATTCCAATCAATAACTAACTTATCTATTCTTTTCTTATATTTTCTAGTTATTTCTTTTCATTAACTACTATGCTCGTCTTTTTGGGTTCTTTTCTTATTCCAATTTATAACTAATCTATTCCTTGTTCCTTATATTTTCTAGCTATTTCTTTTTATTAACTTGTATGCCTGTCTTTTTTCCAATTTATAACTAACTAATCTATTCTTTTTTCCATATTTTTCTATTTACTTCTTTTCATTAACTTCTATGCTCGTTTTTAGTACTATCCTTATTCCAGTCTATAACTAACTAATCTATACTTCTTTCCTTATTTTTCTAGTTATTTTTTTTATTAACCTCTATGCTCGACTTTTTGGTTCTTTTGTTATTCCAAATTATAACTAACTAATCTATTTTTGTGTCCTTATTTTTCCAGGTATTTCTTTTTATTAACTTGTATGCTTGTCTTTTTTGGTGCTTTTCTTATTCCAATTTATAACTAACTAATCTATTCTTTTTTCCATATTTTTCTATTTACCTCTTTTCATTAATTTCTATGCTCGTCTTTTTGGTACTTTTCTTTATTCCAGTCTATAACTAACTAATCTATTCTTCGTTCCTTATTTTTCTAGTTATTTCTGTTATTAACCTCTGTGCTCGTCTTTTTAGTGCTTTTCTTATTCGAATCAATAACTAACTATTATATTCTTTCCTTATTTTTTCTAGTAATTTTTTTTCATTAACTTCTATGCTTGTCTCCTTGGGTTCTTTTCTTATTCCTATTTATAACTAAATAATCTATTCCTCTTTCCTTATATTTTTTAGCTATTTCTTTTTATTAACTTGTATGCTTGTCTTTTTTGGTGCTTTTCTTATTCCAATTTATAACTAACTAATCTATTCTTCTTTCCATATTTTTCTATATGCTTCTTTTCATTAACTTCAATGCTCGTCTTTTTAGTACCTTCCTTATTCCAATCTATAACTAAATAACCTATCCTACGTTCCTTTTATTTTTTATTTATTTATTTTATGAACTAGTATGCTCGTCTTTTTGGTGCTTTTCTTATTCCAATCTACAACTAACTAATCAATTCTTCGTTCTTTATATTTTTTGTTATTTCTTTTCATAAACCCCTATGCTAGTCTTTTTGGTTCTTTTCTCATTCCAATCTATAACTAACTAATCTATTCTTTCCTTACTTTTCCAGGTATTTCTTTTCATTAACTTTTTTGCTCGTCTTTTTGTTACTTTTCTTGTTCCAATTTATAACTAAGTAATATATTCCTCGGTCTTTATATTTTCTAGTCATTTCTTTTTTTTTTAACTTGTGTGCTGTCTTTTTTGTGCTGTTCATATTGCAATCTATAACTAACTAATCTATTCTGCGTTCCTTATTTTTCCAGGTATTTCTTATTATAAACTTCTATGGCTGTCTTTTTTGTACTTTTCTTATTCCAATAAATAAATAACTAATCTATTTTTCTTTCCTTATATTTTTGTAGTTATTTTTTTTTATTAACTTCTGTGCTTGCCTTTTTGGTGCTTTTCTTATTCCAATCTATAACTAACTAATTTATTCTTCGTTCCTTATTTTTCTAGTTATTTCTTTTTATTAACTTCTATGCTTGTCTTTTTGGTGCTGTTCTTATTCCAATCTATAACTAACTAATGATTTTTTTCCTATTTTTCTAGTTATTTCTTTCATTAACTTCTATGCTCGTCTTATGGTACTTTTCTTATTCCAATCTATATCTAACTAATCTATTCTTTGTTCATTATATTTCTAGTTATTTCTTTTATTAACTTCTGTGCTCGTCTTTTTAGTGCTTTTCTTATTCCAATCTATAACTAACCAAAGATTTTTTTCCTATTTTTCTAGTTATTTCTTTCATTAACTTCTATGCTCGTCTTTTGGTACTTTTCTTATTCCAGTCTACAACTAACAGATCTATTCTTTGTTCATTATATTTCTAGTTATTTCTTTTATTAACCTCTGTGCTCGTCTTTTTAGTGCTTTTCTTATTCCAATTTATAACTAACTAATCTTTTATTCGTTCCTTATCTTTTCTAGTTATTTCTTTTCATTAATTTTTATGCCTGTCTTTTTTAGTGCTTTTCTTATTCCAGTCTAAAACTAACTAATCTATTTTTCTTTCCTTATAATTTCTTGTTATTTTTTTATTAACTTCTTTTTGGTACTTTTCTTATTCCAATTTATAACTAAATAATCTATTCTTTCCTTGTTTTGCCAGTTATTTCTTTTTATTTACCAGTATGCTTGTCTTTTTGGTGCTTTTCTTATTCCAATTTATAACTAACTAAACTATTCTTTCCTTATTTTTCCAGGTATTTCTTTTTATTATTTCTATGCTCGTCTTTTTGGTGCTTTTCTTATATAAATTTATAACTACTTCATCTATTCTTCCCTTATTTTTCAAGGTATTTCTTTTCAATAACTTCTATTCCTGTCTTTTTGGTACTTTTCTTATTGGAATCTATAACTAACTAATCTATTCTTCGTTCCTTATATTTTCCAGGTATTTCTTTTTATTAACTTGTAGGCTGTCTTTTTTGTGCTTTTCTTATTCCAATCTATAACTAACTAATCTATTCTGCGTTCCTTATTTTTCATTTTTTTTTATTAACTTCTATGCCTGTCATTTTTAGTGTTTTCTTATTCCAATTTATAACTATCTAATCAATTTTTCTTTCCTTATATTTTCAAGTTATTTCTTTTAATTAACTTCTATGCTTTTCTTTTTTGGTGCTTTTCTTATTCTTTCCATATTTTTTCTATTTACTTCTTTTTATTAACTTCTATGCTCGTCTTTTGGTACTTTTCTTTATTATAATCTATAACTAACTAATCTATTCTTCGTTCCTTATTTTTCTAGTTATTTCTTTTCATTAACGTGTATGCTTGTCTTTTTTAGTGTTTTTCTTATTCTAATTTATAAGTAACTAATCTATTTTTACTTCCTTATATTTTCTAGTTATTTCTTTTAATTAACTTCTATGATTTTCTTTTTGGTACTTTTCTTATTTTTCTATTTACTTCTTTTCATTAACTTCTATGCTCGTCATTTTGGTCCTTTTCTTATTCCAATCTATAACTAACAAATCTATTTTTCTTTCCTTATATTTTCTAGTTATTTCTTTTTATTATCTTCTATGCTCGTCTTTCTGGTTCTTTTCTTATTCCAATCTATAACTAACTAATCTATTCCTCGTTCCTTATATTATCTAGTTATTTCTTTTTATCAACTTTTATGCTCGTCTTTTTGGTACTTTTCTTATTCCAATCTATAACTAACTAATCTATTCTTCGTTCGTCTTTTTAGTGCATTTCTTATTCCAATTTATAACTAACTAATCTATTCTTCTTTCCATATTTTGTACTTATTTCTTTTTATTAACTTCTATGCCTGTCTTTTTATGTGCTGTTCTTATTCCAATCTATAACTAACTAATCTATTCTTCTTTCCTTATTTTTCTAGTTATTTCTTTTATTAACTTCTATGCTCGTCTTTTTGGTGCTTTTCTTATTCCAATCTATAGCTAACTAATCTATTCTTCGTTCCCTATTTTTCTAGTTATTTCTTTTATTAACTTCTATGCTCGTCTTTTTGGTGCTTTTCCCATTCCAATTTATTAAGTAACTAATCTATTCTTCTTTCTTTATTTTTGAGGTATTTCTTTTATTAACTTCTGAGCTTGTCTTTTTTGGTTCTTTGCTTATTCCAATCTATAAATAACTAATCTATTTTTTGTTCCTTATTTTTTTCTATTTACTTCTTTTTACTATTTTGTATGTTTGTCTTTTTTATTCTTTTCTTATTGCAATCTATAGCTAACTAATCTATTCTTCGTTCCTTATTTTTCTACTTACTTCTTTTTATTAACTTCTATGCCTGTCTTTTTTGGTGCTGTTCTTATTCCAATCTAAAAGTAACTAATATATTCTTCTTTCCTTATTTTTCTAGTTATTTCTTTTATTAACTTCTATGCCAGTCTTTTTGGTACTTTTCTTATTCCAATTTATAACTAACTAATCTATTCTTCGTTCCTTATTATTCTAGTTATTTAATTTCAATAACTTCTACGCTTGTCGTTTTTGTGCTTTTCTTATTCCAATCTATAACTAACTTATCTATTTTGCGTTCCTTTTTTTCTTGTTTTCCATTAACTTCTACCCTGTCTTTTTAGTGCTTTTCTTCTTCAAATTTTTAACTAACTAATCTATTATTCTTTACTTATATTTAAAGGTATTTATTTTTATTAACTTGTATGCTTGTCTTTTCTGGTTCTTTTCTTATTCCAGTCTATAACTAACTAATTTATCCTTTGTTCCTTATTTTTCTAGTTATTTCTTTTTATTAACTTGTATGCTCGTCTTTATAGTGCTTTTTTTTATTCCAATCTATAACTAACTAATTTATCCTTCGTTCCTTATTTTTCTTGTTATTTCTTTCCATTAGCTTATATGCTTGTCTTTTTTAGTGCTTTTTTTATTCCAATTTATAACTATCTAATCTATCCTTCGTTCCTTATTTTTCTAGTTATTTATTTTCATTAGCTTATATGCTTGTCTTTTTTTGTGCTTATTTTGTTCCAGTTTATAGGTAACTAATCTATTCTTCGTTCCTTATTTTCGAGGTATTTCTTTTATTAACTTCAATGCTTGTCTTTTTTGGTTATTTGCTTATGCCAATCTATAAATAATAAATCTATTTTTTGCTCCTTATTTTTATCTATTTACTTTTTTATAATTATTTTGTATGCTTGTCTTTTTTGGTTCTTTTCTCATTCCACTTTATAACTAACTAATCTACTCCCTCATTAATTTTCCACGTATTTCTTTTTATTATTTAATTAACTAATCTATTTATCGTTCCTTATATTTTCAAGTCATCTCTTTTTATTAACTTGTATGCTTGTCTTTTTGGTGCTGTTCTTATGGCAATCTATAACTAACTAATCTATTCTTCCCTTATTTTTCCAGGTATTTCTTTTCATTAACTTCTATGCTCGTCTTTTTGGTGCTTTTCTTATTCCAATTTATAACTAACTAATCTAGTCATCGTTCCTTATATTTCCTAGTCATCTCTTTTTATTAATAGCTAGAAAATATAAGGAACGAGGAATAGATTAATTAGTTATAAATTGGAATAAGAAAAGAACCCAAAAAAACAAGCATAGAAGTTAATGAAAAGAAATAACTAGAAAATATAAGGAAAGAATAGATTAGTTAGTTATAGATTGAAAATAAAGAAAAGCACCATAAAAGACAAGCATAGAAGGTAATGCAAAGAAATACCTAGAAAAATAAGGAATGAATAGATTAGTTAGTTATACATTGGAATAAGAAAAGTACTAAAAAGACAAGCATAGAAGTTAATAAAAATAAGTAATTAGAAAAATAAGGAACGAAGGATGGATTAGTTAGTTATAGATTGGAATAAGAAAAGAACCAAAAAAGACAAGCATAGAAGTTGATGAAAGAAAGAAATAGAAAATATAAGGATCGAAGAATAGATTAGTTAGTTATAAATTGGAATAAGAAAAGCACTAAAAAGACGAGCACAGAGATTAATAAAAGAAATAACTAGAAAAATAAAGAACGGAGAATAGATTGGTTAGTTATGGATTGGAATAAAGAAAAGTACAAAAAAGACGAGCTTAGAAGTTAATGAAAAGAAGTAAATAGAAAAATATCTAAAGAAGAATATATTAGTTATAAATTGGAATAATAAAAGCACCAAAAAAGACAAGCATACAAGTTAATAAAAAGAAATAGCTTGAAAATATAAGGAACGAGGAATAGATTAGTTAGTTATAAACTGGAAGAAGAAAAGTACCAAAAAGACAGGCATAGAAGTTAATGAAAAGAAATAACTAGAAAATATAAAGAAAGAAAAATAGATTAGTTAGTTATAGATTGGAATAAGAAAAGTACCAAAAAAGACAGGCATAGAACTTAATGAAAAGAAATAACTAGAAAAATAAGGAATGAATAGATTAGTTATTTATAAATTGAAATAAGAAAAGTAACAAAAAGACGAGAATACAAGTTAATAAAAAGAAATACCTTGAAAAATAAGGGAAGAATAGATTAGTTAGTTATAGATTGGAATAAGAAAAGCCCGAAAAAAACAAGCATAGAAGTTAATAAAAAGAAATAAGAAGAAAAATAAGGAACGAAGAATAGATTAGTTAGTTATAAATTGGAATAAGAAAAGAACCAAAAAGACGAGCATACAAGTTAATAAAAAGAAATAACTAGAAAAATAAGGAACGAAGAATAGTTTAGTTAGTTATAAGTAACTAATCTATTCTTTGTTCCTTATTTTCGAGGTATTTTTTTATTAACTTGTATGCCTGTCATTTTTAGTGCTTTTCTTATTAAAATTTATAATCTAACTAATCTATTCTTCTTTCCTTATTTTTCCAGGTATTTCTTTTTATTAACCTCTATGCTCGTCTTTTTGGTGATGTTCTTATTCCAATCTATAACTAACTAATCTATTTTTCTTTCCTTATTTTTCCAGGTATTTCTTTTTATTAACCTCTATGCTTGTCTTTTTAGGTGCTTTTCTTATTCCAATTTATAACTAACTAATCTATTTTTCTTTCTATATTTTTCTATTTATTTCTTTTCATTAACATCTATGCTCATCTTTTTGCTACTTTTCTTTATTTCAATCTATAACTAATTATTCTATTCTTCGTTCCTTATTTTCTAGTTAATTCTTTTATTAACCTCTGTGCTCGTCTTTTTAGTGCTTTTCTTATTCCAATCTATAACTAACTAATCTATTCTTCGTTCCTTATTTTCGATGTATTTCTTTTATTAACTTCTACGCCTGTCTTTTTTAATGCTTATCTTATTCCAATTTATAACTAACCAATCTATTCTTCTTTCCTTATTTTTCCAGGTATTTCTTTTTATTAACTTCTATGCTCGTGTTTTTAGGTACTTTTCTTATTCCAATCTATAAGTAACTAATATATATTTTTTTCCCTATATTTTTCTAGTTATTTCTTTTTATTAACGTCTATGCTTTTCTTTTTTAGTACTTTTCTTATTCCAATCTATAACTAAGTAATCTATTTTTCGTTCCTTATATTTTCTAGTCATTTCTTTTTATTAAATTGTATGCCTGTCTTTTTGGTGCTGTTGTTATTGCAATCTATAACTAACTAAACTATTCTTCGTTCCTTATTTTTCTAATTATTTCTTTTCATTAACTTGTATGCTTGTCTTTTTTTGTGCTTTTTCTTATTCTAATCTATAAATAACTAATTTATTCTATCCTTATTTTTCCAGATATTTCTTTTTATTAATTCGTATGCTCGTCTTTTGGGTACTTTTCTTATTCCAATCTATAACTAACTAATCTATTTTTCTTTCCTTATATTTTCTAGTTATTTCTTTTCCTTAACTTCTATGCTCGTTTTTTGGGGGGGTTCTTTTATATTTAAATTTATAACTAACTAATTTATTCCTCATTCCTTATACTTTCTAGCTACTTCTTTTAATCAACTTGTATGCTTGTCTTTTTTGGTGCTTTTCTTACTCCAATTTATAACTATCTATTCTTCTTTATGTATTTTTCTATTTACTTCTTTTCATTAATTTCTATGCACGGCTTAAAAGTACTTTCCTTATTCCAATCTATAACTAACGAATCTATTCTTCTTTCCTTATTTTTCCAGGTATTTCTTTTCATTAGCTTCTATGCCTGTCTTTTTGGTACTTTTATTATTCCAATTTATAACGAAATAATCTATTCTTCGTTCCTTATATTTTCCAGGTATTTCTTGTTATTAACTTGTATGCTGTCTTTTTTGTGCTTTTCTTATTCCAATCTATAACTAACTAATCTATTTTTCTTTCCATATTTTTCTATTTACTTCTTATTAACTTCTATGCTCGTCTTTTTGGTGCTTTTCTTATTCCAATCTATAACTAACTAATCTATTCTTGGTTACTTATATTTTCCAGGTGTTTCTTTGTATTAACTTGTATGCTGTCTTATTTGTGCTTTTCTTATTCCAATTTATAACTAACTAATCTATTCTTCTTTCCATATTTTTCTATATACTTCTTTTCATTAACTTCTATGCTCGTCTTTTTAGTACTTTCCTTATTCCAATCTATAAGTAACTAATCTATTCTTCATTGCTTATTTTTCCAGGTATTTCTTTTCATTAGCTTCTATGCCTGTCTGTTTGGTACTTTTCTTATTCCAATTTATAACGAAATAATCTTTTCTTCGTTCCTTATATTTTCTAGTCATTTCTTTTTATTAACTTGTATGCTGTCTTTTTGGTTCTTTTATTATTCCAATCTATAACTAACTAATCTACTTTTCTTTCCATATTTTTCTATTTACTTCTTCTTATTAACTTCTATGCTCGTCTTTTTAGTACATTTCTTATTCCAATCTATAACTAACTAATCTATTCTTCGTTCCTTATATTTTCCAGGTATTTCTTTTTATTAACTTGTATGCTGTCTTTTTTGTGCTTTTCTTATTCCAATCTATAACTAATTAATCTGTTCTGCGTACCTTATTTTTCTTCTCATTTCTTTTTTATTAATTTGCATGCTGTCTTTTTGTGCTTTTCTTATTTCAAACTAAGTGATCTATTCTGCGTTTCTTATTTTTCTTCTTATTTCTTTTTTATTAACTTGTATGCTTGTCTTTTTGGTTCTTTTCTTATTCCAATCTATAACTAACTAATCTATCCTTCGTTATTTTTGTTTTCAAGTTATTTCTTTTGTATGCTTGTCTTTTTGGTGCCTTTCTTATTCGAATCTATAAGAAACTAATATATTCTTCATTCTTTATATTTTTTAGTTATTTCTATTCATTAATTTTATGCTTGTCTTTTTTGGTTCGTTTTATTATTCTAATCTATAACTAACTAATCTATCCTTCGTTCCTTATTTTCTAGTTATGTCTTTTTATTGACTTGTGTGCTTGTCTTCCTTGGAGCTTTTCTTATTCCAATTTATAACTAACTAATCTATTTTTCTTTCCTTATATTTTCTAATTATTTCTTTTCATTAACTTGTATGCTTGTCTTTTTTGTTTCTTTTCTTATTTCAATCTATAATTAACTAAAGTATTCTTCGTTCCTTATTTTTCTAGTTATTTCTTTTCATTAACTTGTTGCTTGTCTTTTTATGAGCTTTTCGTATTTCAATTTATAAGTAACTAATCTATTCTTCGTTCCTTATTTTCGAGGTATTTCTTTTATTATATTCTATGCCTGTCTTTTTTAGTGCTTTTCTTATTCCAGTCTATAACTAACTAATTTATTCTTCCCTTAATTTTCCAGATATTTCTTTTTATTAATTCGTATGCACGTCTTTTGGGTACTTTTCTTATTCTAATCAATAACTAACTAATATATTCTTTCCTTATATTTTCTAGTTATTTGTTTTCATTAACTTCTATGCTCGTCTTTTTAGGGTTCTTTTCTTATTCCAATTTATAACTAATCTATTCCTTGTTCCTTATATTTTCTAGCTATTTCTTTTTATTAACTTGCATGCCTGTCATTTTTGGTTCTTTTCTTATTTAAATTTATAACAAACTAATCTATTCTTCTTTCCATATTTTTCTATTTCTTTCTTTTATTAAATAGAAAATATAAGGAACAAGGAATAGATTAGTTATAAATTGGAATAAGAAAAGAACCCCAAAAAACGAGCATAGAAGTTAATGAAAAGAAATAACTAGAAAATATAAGGAAAGAATAGATTAGTTAGTTATCGATTGGAATAAGAAAAGTACCCAAAAGACGAGCATACGAATTAATAAGGAGAAATATCTGGAAAAATAAGGAAAGAATAGACTAGTTATTTATAGATTGAAATAAGAAAAAGCACCAAAATAGACAAGCATACAAGTTAATGAAAAGAAATAACTAGAAAATATAAGGAAAGAAAAATAGATTAGTTAGTTATAGATTGGAATAAGAAAAGCACCAAAAAGACGAGCATAGAAATAATAAAAAAGAAATACCTGGAAAAATAAGGAAAGAATAGTTTAGTTAGTTGTAGACTGGAATAAGAAAAGCACCAAAAAAGACGAGCATAGAAATAATAAAAAGAAATACCTGGAAAAATAAGGAAAGAATAGTTTAGTTAGTTATAAATTGGAATAAGAAAAGCATTAAAAAAGACAGGCATAGAAGTTAATAAAAGAAATACCTCGAAAATAAGGAACGAAGAATAGATTAGTTAGTTATAGATTGGAATAAGAAAGGCACTAAAAAAGACAAGCACACAAATTAATGAAAAGAAATAACTAGAAAAATAAGGAACGAAGAATAAATTAGTTATTTCAAGATTGGAATAAGAATAGCACTAAAAAGACGAGCACAGAGGTTAATAAAAGAATTAACTAGAAAATAAGGAACGAAGAATAGAATAATTAGTTATAGATTGAAATAAAGAAAAGTACCAAAAAGACGAGCATAGAAGTTAATGAAAAGAAATAAATAGAAAAATATAGAAAGAAAAATAGATTAGTTAGTTATAAATTGGAATAAGAAAAGCACCTAAAAAGACAAGCATACAAGTTAATAAAAAGAAATAACTAGAAAAATAAGGAACGAAAAATAAATTAGTTATAGATTGGAATAAGAACATCACCAGAAAGACGAGCATAGAGGTTAATAAAAAGAAATACCTGGAAAAATAAGGAAAGAAGAATAGATTAGTTAGTTATAAATTATAATAAGAAAAGCACTAAAAATGACAGGCATACAAGTTAATAAAAAAATACCTCGAAAATAAGGAACGAAGAATAGATTAGTTACTTATAACTAATTAAACTATTCTTCGTTTCTTATTTTTCTAGTTATTTCTTTTTATTAACTTGTATGCTCGTCTTTTTGGTTCTTTTCTTATTCCAATTTATAACTAACTAATCTATTCCTCGTTCCATATTTTTCTTCTTGTTTCATTATATTAACTTCTATGCTTGTTTTTTTTCGTGCTTTTCTTATTCCAATCTATAACTAAAAAATCTATTCTTCCCTTATTTTTCAAGGTATTTCTTTTTATTAACTTGTATTCTCGTCTTTTTGGTACTTTTCTTATTCCAATTTATAACTAACTAATCTATTATTTTCCTTGATTTTCCAAGTAATTCTTTTTATTGACCTGTATGCTTGTCGTTTTGGTGTTTTTCTTATTCCAATTTATAACTAACTAAACTATTCTTTCCTTATTTTTCCAGGTATTTCTTTTTATTATTTCTATGCTCGTCTTTTTGGTGCTTTTCTTATTCCAATTTATAACTAACTAATCTATTCATTCCTTATTTTTCCAGGTATTTATTTTTATTATTTCTATGCTCGTCTTTTTGGTTCTTTTCTTTTTCCAATTTATAAATACCTAATCTATTCTTCCCTTATTTTTCCAGGTATTTCTTTTCATTAACTTCTATTCCTATCTTTTTGGTGCTTTTCTTATTCCAATTTATAACTAACTAAACTATTCTTTCCTTATTTTTCCAGGTATTTCTTTTTATTATTTCTATGCTCGTCTTTTTGGTGCTTTTCTTATTCCAATCTATAACTCACTAATCTATTTTTCTTTCCTTATATTTTCTAGTTATTTCTTTTCATTAACTTGTATGCTCGTCTTTTGGGTACTTTTCTTATTCCAATCGATAACTAACTAATCTATTCTTTCCTTATATTTTCTAGTTATTTCTTTTCATTAACTTCTATGCTCGTTTTTTAGGGTTCTTTTCTGATTCCAATTTATAACTAATCTATTCCTTGTTCATTATATTTTCTAGTTAATAAAAGAAAGAAAAAAAATATGGAAAGAAGAATAGATTAGTTTGTTATAAATTTAAATAAGAAAAGCACCAAAAAAGACAAGCATACAAGTTAATAAAAAGAAATATCTTGAAAATATAAGGAACTAGGAATAGATTAGTTATAAATAGGAATATGAAAAGGACACAAAAAGACGAGCATAGAAGTTAATGAAAACAAATAACTAGAAAATACAAGAAAAGAATATATTAGTTAGTTATTGATTAGAATAAGAAAAGTACCCAGAAGACGTGCATACGAATTAATAAAAAGAAATATCTGGAAAAATAAGGGAGGAATAGATTAGTTAGTTATAGACTGGAATAAGAAAAGAACCAAAAAGACAGGCATAGAAGTTAATAAAAAGAAATAACTAGAAAAATAAGGAAAGAAGAATAGATTAGTTAGTTATAGATTGGAATAAGAAAACCACTAAAAAAGACAGGCATAGAAGATAATAAAAGAAATACCTCGAACATAAGGAACGAAGAATAGATTAGTTACTTTTAAATTGAAATAAGAAAAGCACATAAAAAGACAAGCAACAAGTTAATGAAAAGAAATAACTAGAAAAATAAGGAACGAAGAATACATTAGTTAATTATAGATTGGAATAAGAAAAGAAACAAATATGACAAGCATAGAAGTTAATAAAAAGAAATAACTAGAAAATATAAGGAAAGAAAAATAGATTAGTTAGTTATAAATTGGAATAAGAAAAGCTCTAAGGAAGACAAGCATACAAGTCAATAAAAAGAAATAACTAGAAAATAAGGAACGAAGGATAGATTAGTTAGTTATAGATTGGAATAATAAAAAGAACCAAAAAAGACAAGCATAAAAGTTAATGAATAGAAATAACAAAAAAATGTAAAGAACGAAGAATATATTAGTTTCTTATAGATTCGAATAAGAAAGGCACCAAAAAGACAAGCATACAAAAGAAATAACTAGAAAACAAAAAGAACGAAGGATAGATTAGTTAGTTATTGATTGGAATAAGAAAAGAACCAAAAAGACAAGCATACAAATTAATGAAAAAGAAATAAGAAGAAAAATAAGAAACGCAGAATAGATTAGTTAGTTTGAAATAAGAAAAGCACAAAAAAGACAGCATACAAATTAATAAAAAAGAAATGAGAAGAAAAATAAGGAACGCAGAACAGATTAGTTAGTTATAGATTGGAATAAGAAAAGCATAAAAAAGACAGCATACAAGTTAATAACAAGAAATACCTGGAAAATATAAGGAACGAAGAATAGATTAGTTAGTTATAGATTGGAATAAGAAAAGCACAAAAAAGACAGCATACAAGTTAATAAAAGAAATAACTAGAAAATAAAAGGAACGAAGGATAGATTAGTTAGTTATAGATTGGAATAAGAAAAGTACTAAAAAGACAGGCATAAAAGCTAGTGAAAAGAAATACCTGGAAAAATAAGCAATGAAGAACAGATTAGTTACTTATAGATTGGAATAAGGAAAGTACTATAAAGACGAGCATAGAAGTTAATGAAAAGAAGTAAATAGAAAAATGAGGAAAGAAGAATAGATTAGTTAGTTATAAATTGGAATAAGAAAAGCACCAAAAAAGACAAGCATACAAGTTAATAAAAAGAAATACCTGGAAAATATAAGGAACGAAGGATAGATTAGTTTATTATAGATTGGAATAAGGAAAGTACTAAAACAACGAGTATAGAAGTTAATGAAAAGAAGTAAATAGAAAAATATGGAAAGAAGAATAGATTAGTTTGGAATTGGAATAAAAAAGCACCAAAAAAGACAAGCATGTAAGTTAATAAAAAGAAATAGCTAGAAAATATAAGGAACGAGGAATAGATTAGTTAGTTATAAATTGGAATAAGAAAAGAACCCCCCCAAAATTAGCATAGAAGTTAATGAAAAGAAATAACTAGAAAATATAAGGAAAGGAAAAAAGATTAGTTAGTTATACATTAGAATAAGAAAAGTGCCCAAAAGACGAGCATACGAATTAATAAAAAGAAATATCTGGAAAAATAAGGAAGGAATAGATTAGTTATTTATAGATTGAAATAAGAAAAAGCACCAAAATAGACAAGCATATAAGTTAATGAAAAGAAAAAACTAGAAAATATAAGGAAAGAAAAATAGATTAGTTAGTTATAGATTGGAATAAGAAAAGCACCAAAAAGACGAGCATAGAAATAATAAAAAGAAATACCTGGAAAAATAGGGAAAGAATAGTTTAGTTAGTTATAAATTGGAATAAGAAAAGTACCAAAAAAGATAAGAATAGAAGTTAATGAAAAGAAATACCTGGAAAAATAAGGGAAGAATAGATGAGTTAGTTATAAATTGGAATAAGAAAAGCACCAAAAAGACGAGCATAGAAATAATAAAAAGAAATACCTGGAAAAATAAGGAAAGAATAGTTTAGTTAGTTATAAATTGGAATAAGAAAAGCACCAAAAAGACAAGCATACAGGCTAATAAAAAGAAATAACTGGAAAACATAAGGAAGGAAAAATAGATTAGTTACTTATAGATTGGTATAAGAAAAGCGCTAAAAGAGACAGGCATAAAAGTTAATGAAAAGAAATAACTAGAAAATATAAGGAACGAATAAAAGATTAGTTAGTTATAAATTGGAATAAGAAAAGCACTAAAAAGACGAGCACAGAGGTTAATAAAAGAAATAACTAGAAATATAATGAACAAAGAATAGATTAGTTAGTTATAGATTGGAATAAGAAAAGTACCAAAAGACGAGCATAGAAGTTAATGAAAGAAATAACTAGAAAAATAGGGGAAAAAAATATTAGTTAGTTATAGATTGGAATAAGAACAGCACCAAAAAGACGAGCACAGAGGTTAATAAAAGAAATAACTAGAAATATAATGAACAAAGAATAAATTAGTTAGTTATAGATTGGAATAAGAAAAGCACCAAAAAGACAAGCATAGAAGTTAATAAAAAGAAATAACTAGAAAAATATAAGGAAAAAAGAATAGATTAGTTAGTAATAGATTGAAATAAGAAAAGTACCAAAAAGACGAGCATAGAAGTTAATGAAAAGAAATAACTAGAAAATATAAGGAAAGAAAAATAGATTAGTTTGTTATAGATTGAAATAAGAAATAAACCAAAAAGACAAGCATAGGGGTTAATGAAAAGAAATAACTAAAAAATATAGAGAACGAGGAATAGATTAGTTAGTTATAGATTGGAATAAGAAAAGCACCAAAGTTAATAAAATAAATAACTAAAAAATAAGGAACGCAGGATAGATTACTTAGTTATAGATTGAATAAGGTACCTAAAAGACGAGCATAGAAGTTAATGAAAAGAAGTAAAGAGAAGAATATGGAAAGAAGAATAGATTAGTTAGTTATAAATTGAATAAGAAAAGCACCAAAAAAACAAGCATAGAAGTTAATAAAAGAAATACCAGAAAAATAAGGAAAGAAAAATAGATTAGTTAGTTATAATTTGGAATAAGAAAAGAATAAAAAAGACGAGCATAGAAGTTAATAAAGAAATAACTAGAAAAATAAGAAACGAAGAATAGATTAGTTAGTTATAGACTGGAATAAAGAAAAGTTCCAAAAAGACGAGCATAGAAGTTAATGAAAAGAAGTAAAGAGAAGAATATGGAAAGAAGAATAGATTAGTTAGTTATAAATTGGAATAAGAAAAGCACCAAAAAAAACAAGCATAGAAGTTAATAAAAAGAAATACCAGGAAAAATAAGGAAAGAAAAATAGATTAGTTAGTTATAATTTGGAGTAAGAAAAGAATAAAAAAGACGAGCATAGAAGTTAATAAAGAAATAACTAGAAAAATAAGAAACGAAGAATAGATTAGTTAGTTATAGATTGGAATAAGGAAAGTACTAAAAAACGAGCAAAGAAGTTAATGAATAGAAATAAATAGAAAAATATGGAAAGAAGAATAGATTAGTTAGTTATAAATTGGAATAAGAAAAGCACCAAAAAAGACAGGCATACAAGTTAATAAAAAGAAATAGCTAGAAAATATAAGGAATAAGGAATAGATTAGTTATAAACTGGAATAAGAAAAGAACACAAAAAGACGAACATATAAGTTAATTGAAAGAAATGTCTATAAAATATAAGAAAAGCATTGATTAATTAGTTATTGATTGAATAAGAAAATACCCAAAAGACGAGCATACGAATTAATAAAAAGAAATATCTGGAAAAATAAGGAAAGAATAGATTAGTTAGTTATAGATTGGAATAAGAGAAGCACCAAAAAGACAAATATGGAGGTTAATAAAAAGAAATAACTAGAAAAATATAAGGAAAGAAAAATAGATTAGTTAGTTATAGATTGGAATAAGAAAAGTACCAAAAAATATGAGCATAGAAGTTAGTAAAAAGAAATAACTAGAAAAATAAGGAAAGAAGAATAGATAAGTTAGTTATAAATTGGAATAAGAAAAGCACTAAAAAAGAAAGGCATAGAAGTTAATAAAAGAAATACCTCGAAAATATGGAACGAAGAATAGATTAGATACTTATAAATTGAAATAAGAAAAACACTTAAAAAGACAAGCATACAAGTTAATGAAAAGAAATAACTAGAAAAATAAGGAACGAAGGACACATTAGTTAGTTATGGACTGGAATAATAAAAGAACCAAAAAAGACAAGCATAGAAGTTAATGAAAAGAAATAACTAGAAAATATAGAGAAAGAAAAATTCATTAGTTAGTTATATATTGGAATAAGAAAAGTACCAAAAAAGACAGGCATAGAAGTTAATGAAAATAAATAACTAGAAAATAAAGAACGAGGAATAGTTAGTTATATATTGGAATAAGAAAAGTACCAAAAAAGACAGGCATAGAAGTTAATGAAAATAAATAACTAGAAAATAAAGAACGAGGAATAGATGAGCTAGTTATAAATTGGAATAAGAAAAGAACCCAAAAAGACGAGGATAGAAGTTATTGAAAAGAAATAATTAGAAAATATAAGGAAAGAATAGATTAGTTAGTTATTGATTGGAAAAAGAAAAGTATCCAGAAGACGAGCATACGAATTAATAAAAAGAAATATCTGGAAAAATAAGTAAAGAATAGATTAGTTAGTTATAGACTGGAATAAGAGAAGCACCAAAAAGACGAGCATAGAAGTTAATAAAAAGAAATAACTAGAAAAAATATAAGGAAAGAAAAATAGATTAGTTAGTTATAGACTGGATTAGGAGAAGCACTAAAAAAGACAGGCATAGAAGTTAATAAAAAAAAATAACTAGAAAATAAAAGGAACGAAGGATCGATTAATTAGTTATAGATTGGAATAAGGAAAGTACTGAAAAAACGAGCATAGAACTTAATGAAAAGAGGTAAATATAAAAATATGGAAAGAAGAATAGATAAGTTAGTTATAAATTTAAATAAGAAAAGCACCAAAAAGACGAGGATACAAGTTGATAAAAGAAATAAGTAGAAAATAAAAGGAACAAAGGATAGATTAGTTAGTTATAGATTGGAATAAGAAAAGTACCAAAACGACAAGCATAAAAGTTAATGAAAAGAAATAAATAGAAAATATAAGGAAAGAAAAATAGATTAGTAAGTTATATATTGGAATAAGAACAGCACCAAAAAGACAAGCATAGAAGTTAATGAAAAGAAGTAAATAGAAAAATAAGGAACGCAGAATAGATTAGTTAGTTATAGATTGGAATATGAAAAGCACAAAAAAGACAAGCATACAAGTTAATAAAAAGAAATACCTGGAAAATATAAGGAACGAAGAATAGATTAGTTAGTTATAGATTGCAAAAAGAGAAGTACCAAAAAGACAAGCATAGATGTTAGTAAAAAGAAATGACTAGAAAATATAAGGAACGAAGAATAGATTACTTCGTTGTAAATTGGAATAAGAAAAGCACTTCTCTCGCTGCATTCATCGTCAACAAACGAAAACCCTTATGCATTATCCCAACTACAATAAAAAAAATAAAAAAAAATTACTGATGAGTGCCCGAAACACACACACACACACACACACACACACACACACACACACACACACATATATATATATATATATATATATATATATATATATATATATATATATATATATATATATATATATATATATAAGAACATAATCACAAACGCTGCCTAGGCGCCAGATGAACAGGCTCCGTCAACAGACTATAGTTGTATTACTGGATCTCGTAGTTGTAACATTAACCCTTCAGCGTCCCTGCATACCTTACGACACCCTTTCCTGTTTAGCTGAAGGTAAAAAACAATAGCAATAAAGTGAGATACAACTTCCTTCATTTTTGACCTCTATTTTTTTTCTATCACGCTTTCATCTCGCAAAGGAAACGCTGGAGCTAAAGAGAGATACAGCTTCTCGATCTTCTTTACCTCCTCTCTTTTTTTCTTTTTCACGCATTCCTATCCCGGTAAATATTTCGTTAGGTGCGCCGCGGAATGAGGAGAATGAAGCCGGGTCGTCACTCTCACGTGGGGAGACTCAGGCATCCCAGGTATTCTCGGCCTTGCATCCCGTAAACTACTCTCCAAACTTAGCCCAGGTGTGTAGGCAGGATGGTGTGCGGGTGTGTGGGTGTGGGGAGGGGGGGAGTGGGAGGGGGGGGAAGATGGGAAGGTGTGTGTGTGTGTGTGTGTGTGTGTGTGTGTGTGTGTGTGTGTGTGTGTGTGTGTGTGTGTGTGTGTGTGTGTGTGTGTGTGTGTGTGTGTGTGTGTGTGTGTGTGTGTGTGTGTGTGTGTGTGTGTGTGAGTCTCGAGTGAAAGAAATTAGGAAAAATGAATGACAGAAAGAAAATAAGTGGATCCATAAACTAATTAATAAATGAAAAAGAGAGAAAATTATGTAAAAAATAAAGAAAAAGGAATGAAATATTAAAGAAAAAGAGAGAAAAATGCAAAGAACGAAATGAATAAAGAAAGAACAATTCGTACGGTAGGAAGCTAGAGGTATGGGATGCTGGGCAGGGTACAGGGAACGGGGGTGACGGGGTGTGGGCGTGAATTTTAAGAGGGAAGAGGAAGAGAAGGAGAGGGAGAGGAAGGGGATGCCACAGGTAAACTCGCGTATTTTTTTAAGAGGGAAGAGGAAGAGAAGGAGAGGGAGAGGAAGGGGAAGCACCAGGTAAACTAACGTATTTTTTTTTTACAACAAAGGAGACAAAAAAAGGAAACAATAATAAAATAAGCCCGCTACTCGCTGCTCCTAAAAAAAGAATCAAAAGAGGTAAACATGGAAACATGGACTAGCACGCAGCAGAAACCCTGTTGGCTCATCACTAGGCTGCCTGTTTTCAGTGATTTAATCAATCCGTTTGCCATAGGAGTGGCTTGCAGGGAAGGATTAAAGCACTTGTGTACCTACTCTTGGGTACGTTCAGTTCACTCCCGATGCAGCAAAGTGGCGATCAATGCGTTTCTGGAATGAGTTGATGGTCTCTGCGCTAACCACTTCTGCAGGGAGGCTGTTCCAGTGTCGAACAACTCTATTCGAGAAATAACTCCTGCCGATGTCGGTATTGCAAAGAGAGGTCAATTTACACTTGTTATGTTGGACGCATCCTGTCTGAGTTTGGATTCAAGGAAGGGAAGAGGGAGGCGAAGAGTAGTGGTGGTGGTGATGATGGTGGTGGTGATGGTGGTGGTGGTGGAGGTGGTGGTCGTGGTAGTGTTGATGGAGAGTATGTGCGTGAAATTTGCTACACATTCACACACACACACACACACACACACACACATTTACACCCACTTATACCTACCTTCCCCCCCCTACACACACGCAGCGAAGGTCAAAAAGGCATAAACTAACAAGCTGTGCCGAAAATAAACCCGAAATTAGGAACTTCCGAGAAAAGAACGAAATTACCGATAAATGGATAGGAAGGAAGAAGAAAATAACAGACGCGCCATTTTATGTTTTTTTTTGGTGTTAAAAAATAGAAGATGAAGAAGAAGAAGAAGAAGATGAAGAAGAAGAAGAAGAAGAAGAAGATAGAGATGAAGATGAAGATGAAGTTGATGAAGAGAGAGAGAGAGAGAGAGAGAGAGAGAGAGAGAAGAGAGAGAGAGAGAGAGAAGAGAGAGAGAGAGAGAGAGAGAGAGAGAGAGAGAGACAGAGACAGAGAGAGAGAGAGAGAGAGAGAGAGAGAGAGAGAGAGAGAGAGAGAGAGAGAGAGAGAGAGAGAGAGAGAGAGAGAAATGAAAGGCACCACATAGAATAAATGAGAGTGGGAGGGAAGAGAGCTGAAACGAGAGAGAATAAGGAAAATGTAGACTGGAGAACCTGAGGGAATGAGATTAGCAAGTCAAGAGAGAGAGAGAGAGAGAGTGGAAGGAAGTAGAGGCGAGAGAAAATTAAATAAAAAAAGAGATGAGAGGACGGAGAAAAAAAGATACAGTAAAAGAGAAAAGAAAGTCAGAGATAAAGAAGGTAAAGGAAAAGAAGATGTAACAAGAGATGGAGATGAGAAGGAGTGTGGGAGGAGGGAAAGCAGGTATCAAGGATGAATAGAAAGGTGACGGAAGATATTAAAAGAAAATTTGACTACATTGCAAGTGGAAGAAATGGCAAAAGGAGAGCAAAGGGAAATTATATAAAAAAGAACACTAGAAAAAAAAAGGGAATATATAAACAGAGAGCGAGATAGACGGAATGCAACAGCGGGAAAAGAAAACAAAAATACACAAATTGGGAAAAATACAGATAAAAAAGCAAGAAGGAAGTAGAGGTTTGAAAGAGAAATGATATAAGACTAAACACTGGGCGGAAAATACAATACATAAATAGAGTGAAAGAGAAACAAGGAATATGGAACGTCGAGAAGAAAATAAAATAGAATACATAAAAAAAAGATAAATTAGAGGAAACAAGAAAAAAAGAGAAATGGTGGTGAGTGTTAAAACAAGAAGAAAAAAAAAGAAAAGAAAAAGAAGTCTGTTTGTCTTTGCGTGAGGGAGAAAGAGAGACCGTGACCAAGTATAATGAGAGAGAGAGAGAGAGAGAGAGAGAGAGAGAGAGAGAGAGAGAGAGAGAGAGAGAGAGAGAGAGAGAGAGAGAGAGAGAGAGAGAGAGAGAGAGAGAGAGAGAGAGAGAGAGAGAGAGAGAGAGAGAGAGAGAGAGAGAGAGAGAGAGAGAGAGAGAGAGAGAGAGAGAGAGAGAGAGAGAGAGAGAAAAAAGAGAAGAGAGAAAAGAGAAATCAGACAAACACACGAACACACGAACACACACACGAGGGCTTCTTTTCATTATTTTTTTTTCCCTTGAGTTGTTTCCTTTGCTGTAAAAAAACAAAACAAAACAAATAAAACAAAAAGAATGTCTACCTAAGCCCACACAACAACAAACATCCTACAGGCATCCTTCGTCCCAAACACCCCTCAGAAGACAAGCTCACCAGAAAGCCTTAAAGGGCAATTACACTGGGCAAATTTTCCGTGGGTCTTCAGTCAAACCACGATTTCCGCTGGCGTGGTTCTCATATTTCCGTGGTTTTCCGACGTGTCCACGATCTTCCAAAGCTACGGTAGATTTCACTGAAGGACGACGGTATTACTCACCATCATCATCATCAGCAATAACAAGAAACAACTGAGAACAACGCAACGGAAAATTTGCCCAGTGTAATATCCCCTTAACATCGCCACAGTTGCCAGAGCCGCCACATCCTTACCAAACCCACAGTACGCCTCACCTTCTGGACCATTTTCTCTCCTCTCTCACGCACACTCAAAGAAGAAGAGCTTGAGAGAGAGTGTTGAAGAGAGCCAGGAGGGTCCTTCTCAGCGCCTCCTACGCGTTCTACCGAGAGGCACTTGTGACCACTTGACACTTAAGTCCTCCCAACCCTATGTGACCATTATAAATACCATTAAAAAGTGACCATCGACCATGAAAAAGACATGAGAGATTTGTACGAGGGCTCTCCACATATCGCTTCAACCGTAACCTATTGCCGCCTACAGCCCCCGCCCACACGCACACCCACTCAGATCCCTGCCACCTCCAGCTCCCCCGACCACAACACTCAGCCTACAGCCTCCCATCTCCTTACTACACCATCGCTGCCACTCTCCCATATACACATCCCTGCCACCGTGATCTCCTGCCAAGGCGGGAAAAGAAAGAGAAGATGGAATAAAAAATGGAGATGAGAAAGAGTGTGGGAGGAGGGAATACATGTAAGGATGAATAAAAAAAAGTGACGGAAGAAATATAAGAAAACAGACGGAATTGTAAGTGGAAGAAATGGGAAAAATGACAGCACAGGGAAATGATATAAAAAGAACACTAGAAAAAGAAGCGAATATATGAACAGAGAGCGAGGTTGAAGAAATGCAACAGCGGGAAAAGAAACAAAATTACACAAATAGAGAAAATAGAGATAGGATAGCAAGAAAGAATTAGAGGTTTGAGGAAAGAGAAATGATATAAAACTAAACACTGGACATGGGCAAAGGAGGAGGTGGAACATTCTCACGTCCATCAGAGGGAGGTCGGACAGGTACAAATTCAACGCCATTCCCACCCATTCCCACCTTTCTAAGTAGCATTAACACGTCATTCCCACTCTGATCCAAAACATCATTCCACATTGCACCTTTCCAAACTACATGCCACACCTTCCCACTCTGATCCATAACACCGCTCCACATTAGACCTCTCCACATCCCAAGTCATACCTTCCCATAACAGCTGTCCACATCCCACCTCATACCTTCCTATAACATCGTTCCACATTGCACCTCTCCACATCCCAAGTCATACCTTCCCATAACACCGCTCCATATTGCACCTCTCCACATTCCACCTCATACCTTCCCATAACACCGCTCCACATTGCACCTCTCCACATCCCAAGTCATACCTTCCCATAACACCGCTCCACATTGTACCTCTCCACATCCCACCTCATACCTTCCCATAACACCGCTCCACATTGCACCTCTCCACATCCCACGTCATACCTTCCCACGCTGAACTTAACACTCTTTCCACATTACCTTTCCAGTTACTTTAGGGAGTTTCAAGACGCTTCTCCAACTGTTTCTGAAGGGTTTTTAGGAATTCTCTTTCATTTTTATTTTTGGAAAGCGGCAGTTTGTGGGCTTTTTTTTTTCCCTGTTTTTTTTTTTTGTGTGTGCCTTCGAAGGGTTCCTCTGATGTACAATATATATAAAAAAAAAGCACTCTAACTTGTTACTCATTCTTCTCCCTGACGCACGTAAATTTAAGGCTGGCAGAAATTCGAGCTTTCTAACATAAAAAAAATATAGAAGCGGATATACAGAAAAAAAAGAACAGATAAACAAAATATATCAGAGAGAAAATTAACTCATCCCCAGTAAGCAAAACCTCAAAGAAGGGGGGAACAAAATCTGGCCTCAAAAATTCTAATTCAAATTCAAAATAAATGAAAAATAATCTTCAAACGCTCACACAATTTCGTGCTACAATCAACTTATTTCCCCTCCAATCACAGCCCGCCCTCCCTCGCCTTTTTTCCCTCTATTAACTGCTTATAATTTCCATCCAATGACTGCAAATGGCATAAAATTCTTACTCAAACGAGATCAAAGAGGTAACAGATTTCTGCTTTCCCTCCGCTCCTCATTCCATCTCCTCCTACTCTTCCTCTTCCTCTTCCTCTTTCTCTCTCCCCTGACTCCCATTTCATCATACTCTTTCCCTGTCTGACTCCTCTCTAACCTTTCTCTCTCTCTTTCTCTTCTTTTTTCCCTCCATTTTTCTTTGTATCGCATCTCATCAAATCCTTTATTTTCTTCCCCTTCTTCGGTTACCTATCTCCTGCCTCTCTTCCTCCTCTTTTTCTCTTTTCTTTCCTCCTCCTTTCTCTTTCCTTCTCCTTACCTGTCTCTCTTTCTCTTCTTTTTTCCCTCCATTTTTCTTTGTATCGCATCTCACCAAATCCCTTTTTTTCTTCTCCTCCTTAGCTTACCTATCTCCTACCTCCCTTCCTCCTCTTTTTCTCTTTTCTTTCCTCCTCCATTCTCTTCTTTGTTCCACCTCATTAAAACCTCTTCTTCTTCGCCTTCTTCGGTTACCTTCCTCTTGCATCCTTTCTGAAGCCTTTTTCGCCCTGCGTCTTCGCTTTCTAATTTTTCTCCTGCACTTTTTCAACAACTCGGCTTTCCTTTCCTCAATCATCTTTACCTTTTCCCGCTTCTTCGCTCCCCTGTTCCCATTTCTTGTTCTCTCTTCCATTTCTTGTTTCCCCTCTGCACTTTTCCACAATATCCATCCTCTCTCTCTCTCTGCCGTCCACACTCTTCCCAACTTTCTTTCTCTCTCACCTTCCTCCTTTTCCGTCTCACTCTCTCATCCTCTCCACTTTTCCTCGCTCCTTAACCTGGCCGGCTCTCACCTGCCTCCCTTGCTCCGTCTCACGCGTCCTGCCTCCCTCTCTTCCTCCCTCCCTCCACCCCTAATTTTCTCTCTATCAGGGTTGAACACCGGGGCGCCAGGTGCAAATGGCAGAAGCAATTTACCTGTTGAAGAAGTCGACTGAGTGATTGAGTAAGTGAGCGAGGGATTGGCGGTGAGAGGATGTGTGAGTGTTGGTGGGTGATTGAGTAAGTGAGCGAGGGATTGGCGGTGAGAGGATGTGTGAGTGTTGGTGGGTGATTGAGTAAGTGAGCGAGGGATTGGCGGTGAGAGGATGTGTGAGTGTTGGTGAGTGAGTGAGTGAGTGAGTGAGTGAGTGAGTGAAAGTGAGTCTGTGAAAGAAGAAAGGAAAGACATAAAAGAACGGCAGAGTGAGTGAGTGATTGGATGAGTGAGAGTGAGTGAATGGGTGAGTGAAAGAGTGAGTAAATGAGTAACTGTATGAATGAGTCAGAGTAGCTGGAGGTTGGCAAAGTCTAAAGACCTGCACCCCATTCCCTCTTTATTCTCTTTATCCCTTATCCCACTTAGGTCAGAATTGTAAGACTCTCTCCTCACATCAGCTATTTCTAAAGGTCAAAGAGGGGATCAGTCGGGTTGTGAGGAGTGCTTTTTTACGTTCAAGGTACAGAAGAAGGGTCAGACTACCACCAGGGTCATAGAACTCCTCCTGGAAATGCCCCGAACTCCTACGAAAGCCTTGTCAAATATGTGTTTTTGGGTGATGAAATGTTTGAAAATATGGACTTATATAGTCTTCTTGAGTTGAAAGGAGGTTAGGACAATTTTTTTTTCTCTTCCTGAATTAGTAGTGATGGATCTTTTATGGCACGTTTTTTTTGGTTCAAGATACAGAAGAAGGGTCAGACTACCACCAGGGTCATAGAACTCCTCCTGGAAATGCCCCGAACTCCTACGAAAGCCCTGTCAAATATGTGTTTTTTGGGTGATGAAATGTTTGAAAATATGGACTTATATAATCTTCTTGAGTTGAAAGGAGGTTAGGATTTAATTCTCTTTATCTTTTCCTGATTTAAAAGTGATGGATTTTTTTGTGGCACGCTTTTCCTCTCGTTAGTGTGAAAATGAAAACGCCTCTGAGGATCCACTGGCCAAGAACACACAATCAGACAGTCTTGTGATTTCAGTAATATGGCAAATTCAGTTAAAATGATTACTTTTCTTTTTGATAATTTTTAGACAACCATTTCTATTATCTTTTAAAGGATATAACATCACTGTGGGTTTTATCAGTGTCTTTCGTGGCAAGCTTATCATCACTGTCAAAACTGAAGGGAATGAATTCGATGATGTATTTTTAATCTTTTTACTCCTTTTAGACTACTGTTTCACATCTTTTAAAGGCTATAACATCACTGTGCTATACCGCGACCTTGGCTTTTAACAGTGACTTTCATAGGGATTTTAACACTACAGACAATGAATTAGATGGTAATTTTTATATATCATTTTACTCCCTTTAGACTACTGTTTCACATCTCTTAAACGATATAACATCGCTGCTATACCGCGACCTTGGCTTTTAACAGTGACTTTCATAGGGATTTTAACACTACAGACAATGAATTAGATGGTAATTTTTATATATCATTTTACTCCCTTTAGACTACTGTTTCACATCTTTTAAAGGATATAACATCCCTGTGCTATACCGCGACCCTGGCCTTTAACAGTGACTTTCATAGGAATTTTAACACTACAGACAATGAATTAGATGGTAATTTTTTTTATATCATTTTACTCCTTTTAGACTACTGTTTCACATCTTTTAAAGGCTATAACATCACTGCTATACCGCGACCTTGGCCTTTAACAGTGACTTTCATGGAGATTTTAACACTACAGACAATGAATTATATGATTTTTCTGTTTCATTTTTTTTTTAGACAATTTCATATCACTTAAGGAATAACATCACCATGCCATTACACCGTGCCCTTGGCTTATAACAGGTAGGCTTCCAAGACTTATAACAGCGACTTTCACGGCAAATTTAGCGCCCGTCTCCCGCCGCTGGTCCCAAAACACATGACGGGGAGAGCGTTGACAGATTATCGTATTCACCACTTCATCTTTATTACTTTTAAGCCTCAAACTCTCGTACCTACACAAATAACGATAGAAAATTGAAGTTAGCGTTAAAACTCCTGATTGATGTTTGTTTGTTTGTTTTTGGATTCGTCATAGGTCAGAATCTACGAAAATGCAATGCGGTGAGTGCGATAATTTGGAAACGCTGGCCGGACATTCGCGGGGCTACGGGATAGTGTGACACAGAGCTCGATGGATGCTGCAGCCCGTCCACCCACCTTGGTTACGTCAGCGACTCCGAAATAGCAAGGGAGATGAGGGGGATAATGATGATGATGATTAAGAGGATTAGAAGGAAGAGGAGCTCGTGATGGAGGTGTGGGAAGAAGGTGAAAAGGAGGAGGAGGAGGAGGAGATGATAATGGTGGAAGTGGGAGGGGCGAAGAAGAGAGGGAGATGATGATGATGATGAGGAGGAGGAGGAGGAGGAGGATGACCATACTGATTAAAAGGAGGAAAAGGAGGAGAAGAAGAAGGACGAGAAAGAAGAGCTCATAACGGCGTAGGTGTGGAAGGAAGTTGAGGAGGAGAAGCATTAGTAGGAGATGATTATGGAGGAGGGGAGGAGGAAGAGGAGTGAAAGGAAACTACATTTAGGAACTCTTATGCACGGCGAAAGACCAGAAAAGCAACGAGAATCTGATCCGACTCCTTCCCTTCACCTGATCCCATAATCCTGGGGCTCTCCCTCACACTCACTTCTGATTATCGTACTTAAAACACTCTCATTCTCAGACCCAAAACTGTCTTACCCACACAAGTGCCGATATCTGATTAGAGTTATCGTTAATATGGTTGATTACAGGTGTTTTTTTGGGCAACCGTTATGGGTCAGAAACGGGAGAAGACGATATGGTAAGTATGACACTCTGGCAACCCTGCTCACACCTGTCCTATGATACCTGCTCCTGCTTACCTGCTGTCAACCTCATACCTTATATCAGATCGCTTTCCCTTTCACTTCCCTCCTCCCTCCTCCATTCCCCTTAACTATACATCATACCTTACGCCCTCCCTCACACCTGTCCTATGATACCTGCTCCTGCTTACCTGCTGTCAACCTCATACCTTATATCAGATCGCTTTCCCTTTCACTTCCCTCCTCCCTCCTCCATTCCCCTTAACTATACATCCTTCCTGACGCCCTCCCTCACACCTGTCCCATGATATCTGCTCCTGCTTACCTGCTGTCAACCTCATACCTTATATCAGATCGCTTTCCCTTTCACTTCCCTCCTCCCTCCTCCATTCCCCTTAACTATACATCCTTCCTGACGCCCTCCCTCACACCTGTCCCATGATATCTGCTCCTGCTTACCTGCTGTCAACCTCATACCTTATATCAGATCGCTTTCCCTTTCATTTCCCTTCTCCCTTTTCCATTCCCTTCTTCCCTTCACTTTAACTATTCATCCTCCCTGACGCCCTCCATCACACCGTTCCCCTCATTCCTGCTCCATGCCTTCTTCCTACATGACTTCCTTCCATTAGACCTCCCCTTCACTTCTCTCCTTCCTTCCAGTCCCTTCCTCAGTCCCTTCTTCCCTTCCCCTTAATTACATCCTTCCTTCCTCCCTTCTCTATTCTTGTCCCACCCTTCTTCCATATGTCAAGTGATTGCTGGTTGTTATACTGTTTTCTTGGTTAAGTTTATATATATTTGGTGTCTTCATTTAGCTTTCCCTGCTCTGTTTCTTTCTTTCTCTCTCTCTCTCGCTCTCTCTCTCTCTCTCTCTCTCTTTCACAGTGCTATTTCTTCCGTATTGCATGTAACTTCTCTATCTCTCTTTCTCTTTCTCTCCTCCTCCTCCTCCTCCTCCTCCTCCACGATATCTTAGCCAAGCATTAGTTTTTCTCTGACTTTTTCCCCTCCCTCCCTACCTCCCTTTCAACACACAACCTTTTCTTATCTCTCCTTCCCTTTGAGGCTCTGTCCGTATCGTCTTTCTTCAATTTTTTTTTCTTATCCTATTGTTCAACTCTTTTTTCCTCTTCTTTTTCCTGCTCTTCCCCCTGCTGCCTCCCCTCTGCTCAATTCATATTCTGGTCATTTTTTTCTTTCATTTTATTAAGTGCCTTCCCTTTGTTTCCTTGCTTCCGTCCTCTTCCTCTTCTCTAATGATCTATGACTTTTTTTTATCGTTCCTATCTCGGTTATTACATCTTCCTATTATTTTTTGCTGCTTCCTCTTTCTCTTTCTCCGTATCTTAATCTCCAGTTACTTTTCCTCTTTCCTGTTTTTTTACTTTCCTTCCTTTTTTCCTTCTTTCTTCCCTATCTCAATGTGTATTTACTTTCTCTACCTATTTCCATGTTTCCTCCATCCCTCCTTTGTTAACTCGCTCTCTTCTACCTCCTCCTCCAGTTCCTCCCTTCCTTCTTCTTTTCTTCCTATACTTCCATGTTCCCTCTATCCCTCATTTGTTAACTCTCTTTCTTCTTCTACCTCCTCCAGTTCTCTCTCTCTCTCTCTCTCTCTCTCTCTCTCTCTCTCTCTCTCTCTCTCTCTCTCTCTCTCCCCCCCCTCGCTTCCTCCTACCTCCTTCCCTTCCTCAACGCATGGCATCTTTCTCTCCCAACCTCTTACCTCTTTTCCTACCTCAATATTTCTCCCCTTTCTCCCCCTTCTCCCTCATTATCTTCCCTTCCCTCTCTTCCTCTTTACCCTCCTCGCCATCTCCGTCATTACCTTCCTCTCTTTCTCTTCCCCCTCTACTCTACCTCCATCCTCCATCCCTAACCTAACCTAACCTAACCTCTACCTCCAGCCCAGTTTCCCTTCTCTCACCTCACCCTTCCTCTCCCTCCCTCCTTCCCTCTCTCCCTTCCCTTTTATTACCCTCATTATCTCTTCCCTTTCTTCCTCCGTATTGGAATCACCCAGAGTTTAGATTTTTTTTTTGTCTTCAATGATAGCAAAAAAAGAAAAAAGATAAGGTGTTCCCAGATTAAAACGGTCGAATTTTACGAGTTTCAAAGGTGTCTCTCATTAGTGAAGAATGGGTAGGAAGGAATAAAGAGATAAACGGATTATAAAAGGAAGCAGGAAGGATGAAACTAGAGATGGAAAAAGGAGCAAGATTGTCGTACTTAGAGCATAGTACTTAACGGTTTCTGACGCCTAACTATTGCCAAGAAACATCAGGAATTAACTATTTTAACGATAATTACAAGTGAATCTCTTTACTGGGGTCCACGAGACAGTTTTTGGGTCGGAAGTCGGTAAATATAAAAGGCTGAGTAAGACAAGCTGAGTTTTTTTTTATAACAAAGGAGACAGCTCAAGGGCACAAAAAAAGGAAACAATAATAAAAAAAAAGCCCGCTACTCGCTGCTCCTATATAAAGAATCAAAAGAGGTGGCGGAAAGAGAGGCCAAGAGTAAGACAATCTGGCAACAATGACAAGAAGCGGATTATAGAGCGTTAAGATGCTGAAAACTTGATCTCTCATTTGCCTAAGGAGTCTGATGGGCATGAGCAGGAGAGAGTGAGAAGGAAAATGAATAGGAAAGATAAGATGACGCAGTGAGGAAGGATAACGGGAGAGGAACACGAAAAAAGGAGAATGGGAAATGGTGCAGGAAAGAGAAAAATGGGAAAAAAATTAAATGGAGCAGGAACGAGAAATAATAATGATAATAATAATAATAATAATAATAATAATAATAATAATAATAATAATAATAATCATATATACTTCGGAAAGTTAGGAACACGAACATTTGAGGAAAGGGAAATGGTTTAGGAATACGAATAACTTAGAAAGGGAAATGGTACAAGAAAGGGAAAAAATGAAGAAAAGGAAATGGTGCAGGAACAAGAAAAATCGAGAAAAAAATATAATGAGACTTAGAGATACATCCGCTTATATTTAGATGTCATTAATCAATCCGTACTTCCATTAAACATTTCCCTCAAAAAAGATCACACCAGAAAAAGGAAACAAAACAAAAAATAAATAAATAAAAAAAGAGAAAAAAGAAAAGTCTATCTATACGGAGACCTATAGATACGTCGGTTTATTTTCAGCTGCAATTAATTTCACTCTCGGGTAGCGGCGGGACCCTAGTGAACAGATGTCGTGTGTCGCCTGCCTCAGCGCGCCTCTCACCTTGTTATGGGGCTCAGGTGTTAGGTATCAGGTAATCGCTCCACTGGACACTCATCTTTGCTGTATTGTGTCCTCCGGTTAGTGTGTGTGTGTGTGTGTGTGAGTGTGAGAGAGAGAGAGAGCGAGAGAGAGAGAGAGAGAGAGAGATACACAGACAGGCAGACAGAGACAGAGAGAGAGAAACAAACACACAAACACGGATATATGCTTTAGATATCTTCAGGACAAACACCGCCGCCTTCCTCTCAGCCAGCCTCGGCCAAACAAATAAATAAAAAAACACGTAAAAAAGTCCAATCGCTCGGAGCAAACAGCGAACGGGCACATGCACCAGGTAACCTCCGTGCCCAATCTCGTCCCTCGCTGATGAAACACACTCTCTACCAGCGTTGTCAAATATTATCGTACTCATCCCATTGCATTTTCGTAGCTTCTGACCAATAACGAACGTAAAAACAAACAAACAAACATCGATAAATAGGAGTTTTAACAAGCCACGGAAGATGAAAGAATGGGAAATGTGCGTTCTGAGGGAGGCTGGCAATAAGGTAAGTCCTCCCCAACCCATATCTGACCTTCATGTAAGCCCTCTATCCTTGTTTCTAAGCGAGAGGTTCTTATTCTGCAGGTTTAAGATCATACTCGGAAGACGAACGGGTGAGATTTGCGCGTTGCGGCGGCTCAGCCTGTAATTTAAGTCCACGCGCGCCAACTGGCCTTGTTTTGAGCCCACCAGCGAGCGAGTTAGAAGATATGTTGCCGGTTGTGCTAACTGCTGCATACTTCGCGCCCCATAAAAGTTGACAGCTGCACCAGAACAAATCCAGCGACCCCCATTTTTCTTTCCCCGACCCTCGTAAAAATAAACACCGGGGCCTTGAACGGACGGAAAACACGGACACACTACCGACGGCACGTGGACCTAAAAAATAAGAGGGACGCTCTCTGCAGACCGAAAAACATAACAGAGGTAAAACAAAGGGAAATATCACTCCAGATTCGTACCAAAGAGGCGGGAAATCGTCACTATGAACAAGATAACCTAGAGAAAAAAAAGATGAGGGGCCATTCGCTATAACGCTGAAAAACACCAAATGGTAAAAATAATTGGAAATATCATAACAGTTTCGTATCAAAGAGGCGCAAAACATTACCCGGAACTAAGTGGGGGAGGAAGTTTAAATCGTTACTTTCTTTTTTATTTACAGCAAAGGAAACAACTCAAGGGCAAAACAAAAAGAAGCAAACAATCATGAAAAAGGCCCGTTAATCACTACTCCTATAAACAAAAAGAGTTTAGAGGAGCACTACACTGGATATTTTTTTTTTACAGCAGAGGAGACAGTGTAAGGGCGTAAAATAAAAAGAAAACAACAATAGAAAAAAGCCCGCTACTCACTGCTCGGAAAATCATATCATAAAATATCATATCATAAATATCATATATCATAAAATAGTAAAATGCAAGGAAATATTACTTTTTAATATATGGCAAAAGAAGTCTTCGTGAGAGTGTCTGAGTCATCTAACCAAATTTATCTTTCAATGTAACAATTATGAAATGACACAGTGAGAAAAAATAAACAACAACAACATCCCACCTCCGTTAAGTAAAAAAAAAATAAGAAGAGACTATCGTAAGCTTCCCCTCTGTAGATGATAAGAAGTATTGCTATCGTACTTGTTTTTCTCTTTCCCTCCTATGATAATTTCTTCCTTCATCTCCTCCTGTCTTTCGTCTTTTCAATCTTTCTTTCTTCCCTTTCTCGCCGTCTCCCTTCCATTCTTATATTCTTCCTTTCCGACCTAACTGAGCCTAACCTAACCTCGACCACAAAGATTTCTCGTAGTTTTCTCTCCCTTTCTCTCCATTGTAATTTTTTCCATCATCTCCTCCTGTCTTTCATCTTTTCAATCTTTCTTTCTTCCCTTTCTCGCCGTCTCCCTTCCTTTCTTATATTCTTCCTTTCCGACCTAACTGAGCCTAACCTAACCTCGACCACAAAGATTTCTCGTAGTTTTCTCTTTCCCTTCCATTGTGATCTCTTTCTTCATCTCCTCTGCCTTTCCACTTTTTGTTATTTCTTTCTTCCCTTTCTCTCCTCTCTCTTCCATTCTTCCTCTTCCGACCTAACCTAACCTCGACCACAAAGATTTCTCGTAGTTTTCTCTCTTTTTTCCTCCTTTTGTAATCTCTTTCTTCATCTCCTCCTGCCTTTTCTATTTTCGTTCGTCTCCCTTACATTCTTTATATTCTTCCTCTTCCGACCTAACCTAACCTAACCTCGACCACAAAGATTTATCGTAGTTTCCTCTCTTTCCCTCCTGTTGTAATCTCTTTCTTCATCTCCTCCTGTCTTTCCACTTTTCAATCCTTCTTTCTTTCCATTCTCGTCGTCTTCCTTACATTCTTATATTCTTCCTCTTCCGACCTAACCTAACCTAACCTCGACCACAAAGATTTATCGTAGTTTTCTCTCCCTTTCCCTCCTACTGTAATTTCTTCCAATATCTCCTCCGCCTTTCCTTTTCACTTTCTCTTCTTTTCCCCTTTCTTGACTTCTCCCATCCATTATTTTTTATTCTTCCTTTCCACGATAACAAGAAGATATGAATCGAATAGCTGGAAGTTCTCTCTATTCCCCCTTCTCGCCCAACCCCTTACGTTCCTTTTTATTCTTCCTACTTAACCTAACCTAACATCGATGACAAAGAATATGTGAATCGTGTAGCTAAACAAAATATAAATAGAACGGATAAACAAATAGAGCAAGAACAGATACATGGAATAGAGGAAAAAAGAGTTAGTGATGTGGGAAGGTTTGTTGTTTCTACGGGTATGTGCGTCAACCAACACCTTCCCTCAACCATAGCAAGTCAACCATCACCTCAACCCCACCATAGCAGTCAACCAACACCTCACCTCCACCATAGCAGTCAACCAAGACCTTCCCTCCACCACAGCAGTTAGCCAAGACCTTCCCTCCACCACAGCAGTTAGCCAAGACTTCACCTCCACCATAGCAAGTCAACCAACAGCTTCCCTCCACCATAGCAGTCAACCAACATCTAACCATCACTTCAGCAGTCAGCCAGCACCTTCCCTTCACCAGCAGAGCAAGTCATGGGTCGTGTAATCGTGCAAAACAAAGAGGTGTTGAGGGAAGGTGCGTCATAACCTCCTTGACTGTGACGAGGAGGGCTTCAGGACGCCGCCACGGAGGCATTAAAGGATAAATAAGTAAGGCGTCTTCGCGGGGCTGAGATTTGAGTGGTCTTTACCTCGCATTAACGTGTGTGTGAGACCGGGAAATAAAAGTTACCCGGTGGATTACAGGCTTAAGATTGGATTTTGCCTCCCACTCCACTGGCGACAGGGGACGAATAGGAGGTGGTGTTACACTTCAGCGGTACACTATTCTGCACCTTCACTCTTTAACTCACACACACTTCAATAAAAATAAAAGTTACTCGTTGCATTTCAGTCTTAACATTGGATTTCGCGACCCACTCTACCGGCGACAGGGGACGAATAGCGATTAGCGGTACACTATTCTGCACCTTCACTCTTTAATTCACACACACTTCAATAAAAATAAAAGTTACTCGTTGCATTACAGTCTTAACATTGGATTTTGCCTCCCACTCTACCGGCGACAGGGGACGTTAGAGAAGGCATTATTTATCAGCGGCACATCATTCTATACCTTCAATGTTTCGCTCTAGCAATAACTTCAGAATAAATAAGTTACGCCGTGGATTACTGCAGTATTAAGATTTTGCAACCGGCGACAGACCGTTGACCTAATAAGAACAACAGGAAAAGTATGTCTATAATGTTTATTGCTCCTCTGTTTAAAGCCGAAAGAATTGCCAGAGTGAAATATTAAGCTGAAGTACAGAGATGGCTTGATGATCTACAATTAAGGAGGGAGAAGGAAAGGAAAGGAAGAGATGGTATTACTCTTTAGCAACGCTCAATTTTCTCCCCCTTCACTGTTTCACTCTCTTGCTATGGCGGAGGGAAGGTGTTGGTTGACGCAGGTACCCGTAGAAACAACCAGCCTAATCACATCACTGACTCCCTTTTTTCCTCTATTTCATGTATTTGTTCTCGCTTTTTTTGTTTTTTCGTTTTATTTATGTTTTGTTTACAGGAGCAGCGAGTAGCGGGCTGTTTTTTATTGTTTTTTTTTTTGTGCCCTTGTGCTGTCTCCTTTGCTGTAAAAAAAACAAAAAACTCTCACGTCAATAAAAGATAAGTTACTCGGCGTATCAGTCTTAAACTCAGATGTTGCCGCCCACAATACCGACTAATTAATCCTCCAGTTTTCCAATGTAACCTGACCTGACCTCGATCACAAGAAGATATTAATTAATCGTGTAGCTGAGATAGACAATGAAGAAGAAAAAGATAAGAAGAAAACAAATAAATAAACGTAGAAACATAAATAATATAACCAAACCTCGACCACTAGAAGGTTTAAATTACGCAGCTGAGAAAGAGCATAAAGAAATAAGGATAAGAAGTAAACAAATAAATAAACAAGAAAGATAAATTGCATAAAACATATAAACATAAAAAATAGGAAGAAATACCCAAAGAAATATCTAAACTAACTCTTCTGCACCTTCACTCTTTCACTCTCATTCGATCACTCTTATTTCTCTCTCTTTATAGGAGCAGTGATTAGCGGGCTTTTTTTTTCAATGTTTTTTTTTACAACAAAGGAGACAGCTCAAGGGCACAACATAAGGACACAATAATAAAAAATATCCCGCTACTCGCTGCTCCTAAAAAGCCGCTTCGTTAACTAAAAAAAAAAAATAACTCTTTCACTCACACCTACTCCATTTCTTCATCTATCACCAACAAAATCCGAATAAACTTTTCTTTGAGCGCCTTTCCTTCTCGCTCCTTAATTGTGGATCATCAAGCCATCTCTGTACTTCAGCTTAATATTTCACTCCGCAATTCCTTCGGCTTTAAACAGAGGAGCAATAAACATTATAGACATACGTTTCCTGTTGTTCTTATTAGGTCAACGGTCTGAATCCTTTTACCGCGAAGAAGAAAGAGAACAGACATGATCAGATCCGACTGAGACGATTATACCCTCCTCTGCTTCCCCGCTCCCTCTCTCCCATTCCCTCTTGCGTCACTCCCTTACGAACACCTAACGAGAAAGACAAAGACAACCAACACCCACACCCACACCCACACACACCATAAAGAAGACGCAGAGATGAAAAAGAGAACAGTAGAAGTATAGGCAATTAGGGCAACAAACTTTGACACCATAGAAAGAGTTACTCGTCCTGGGGAAATATGAAAGGGAAAACGAAAGAAAGGGAGATAGGGCTGTAGGGAGGTATTGTACTAGGAGATAATACAGAAGCAGGAAAGATGAAAAAAACAACACACACACACACACACACATAAAAAAAACGGGCAATTAGGACGACAAACTCTCGCACCATAGAAAAAAGTTACAGGTTTTGGGGGTGAAATAAAGAGAAGATAGGAGAAGGGCAGAAGGGATTGAACAGAAAAATACCCCCAAATAAGTTACTGGTTAAGGGACAAATAGTGAAAGAAGACATAAGAAAGACAGAAGGGATTGAACTGAGCAGATAAAAAAGAGAAAATAGAGAAATATGGACAAAAAACTATCGCTCTATCCCCCCAAAAGAAGTTACTGGTTAAGGAAATAATAGTGGAAGAGAAAATGTAAGAAAAAAAAATGTACGGAGCAGGAAGAAAAAGATATATATAGACATAAAACTATCGATATATTAAAAAAAAAAAAAAAAAAAGAGTTACTGGTTCGAAGAGAATAAGTGGAAGAGAAAACGTAAGAAAGAAAAAAAAAAGAAGAAAAGGATTGCGCGGAGGAGGCGTTGGACTGGAAGAGTGTGTGTGCGTGTGTGTGTGTGTGTGAGGGGGGGGGGAGGGGGGGAGGGCAGGTGACAAGAACGTCCAAACTTTCCCGAATCGACTCAAAAAATCCCGAACAACATAATTAGCTTCGACTAGTTGCAGAAGGTGTGTGTGTGTGTGTGGGGGTGTGTGTGGGTGTGTGTGTGTGTGGGGCTGGGGGGGGGGGTTGAGGGGGGGGAGGGAGAGTGTATCTCGTTGATAAAAATGGTGTCAATTCTCTCTCTCTCTCTCTCTCTCTCTCTCTCTCTCTCTCTCTCTCTCTCTCTCTCTCTCTCTCTCTCGTGGTACTTACCTCCAGGAGCCAAGAGTACTGCAGGAGGAAGCCAGTGTTATCGGTATCCTCCTCGGGGTCGAACTTGAGGGTCACTTGAGCCCTGTGAGACGAAGCTTTCTTGGTGGCCACACTTCCTCTGAGGGCGAAGACCAGTGCGCCCTCCACCACCTGCAAGAAGGGAGACGGAGGGGTAAGTGCGTGTGGGAGGAATGACAGTGAGGATGGGAGCGAGTAATGGGAGATGAAGGGAGATGAGGAGGAGGGATGAGGGAAGGAAAAGGAAGGACAGCTGGATTGGTGTGTGAGTGATATGAAGAGGCAGGAAGGAGGAATGAAGTGAAGGATTTGAGTGGGAGACGGTGGGACGGAGACTGGCAGCGAGGTGGATAGCTTGAGGAGAGAGAGAGAGAGGGATGGACAGAGGTTGAGAAGAAAGGAAGAAGGAAAAAAAGGAAAGGTGACAGGATATATGGGGACAAAGAGAGGAAAGGAGAGAGGGAAGGAAGGAAAGGACGAGAGAGAGAGAGAGAGAGAGAGAGAGAGAGAGAGAGAGAGAGAGAGAGAATTGGTAGAGAAAGAGAGAGAGAGAGTTGGTAACCCTCTCTCCATCACACCTTGCAAACAAAACATTGAGGACAGGCCTGATTAATAAGAAGCAAAGGACTGGAAAATAAAACCTGAAATGTGAATTGTTTGAAGGTGAATCAATTAATCGAGAGTGGACAGATAGATACTCGGATGGATGAATGATAAATAAATGGCTGAATGAATGGGTGAGGTAGATAGATGGATGGCGCCATCGCGAAAAGAAGTAAAACAAACAAACCTCTGAATGTATAAAACCCCAAAAGAATAATAGACCAACACGGGCAAAAAAAATAAAGATAATGAGTCAAATTCACATTATCTGAGCGGGTAAGGTATATAGTGCGGTTCTGACCATATTGTGCATACTTATAATGAAAGAAGGAGGGTATACGCTGCAATGTTAAACTAATACTCCTTATTAAAAATTGAACAGAACTCTAAAACCTCTAGAACCTCTAAAACGAGTAGCGGGCTTTTTTTTCCACATTTCTTACCTTTTTTTATGCCCTTGAACTGACTCCTTTGCTGTAAAAAACAAAACAAAAAAAACAACAAACTAGGAAATTGATGTTCTATATAGCCGAATAGGTATATGGATTATGGATTGGTTTTGAGACACAGAGATGCAGAGGGAAACGGATGGAAGTGTGTGTGTGGGGAGGAAGGAAGGGCAAGCGATTAAGTGGTTACCCAAATATATATAATCCTGAGCTGAGCAATAAAAGGATGAAAGAAAAACGACGATAAAGCGGATACACTAAGAAAGAAGTGGAGGGAAAAGATTGAGTGGCAGAAATATATATAAAGGAAGCTAAAAGAATATGAGAACGGAGAATTGAAGAACACCAAGGCGAAGAGAAAAATGGGACGATCATAGGAAAGATACGAATTACCCGCCTGTATTTCTGCCTGTCTGTCTGTCTGTCTGTCCCACACACATCTGGTTGCTCCGACTGAATGATACAAAGTCACTGTCTGTTTGCCTGTCTATTTCTTTTCTCTTTCTCTTTTCCTGTCTGTCTGTTTGTCTATGTCTGTCTGTGTCTCTGTGTCTGTCTGTCTGTCTGTCTGTCTGTCTGTCTGTCTGTCTCTCTCTCTCTCTCTCTCTCTCTCTTCTCTCTCTCTTCTTCTCTTCTTCTTGTTATCTGGGCATTATTTAACTTTCTCCTCCTGAGACCCTTTCATTGCTATGGTTTCTTGGGCGGGATGGAGGACACTGGTCTTTCAACACCAGTAATATCGGTATAACCTGTACAAGGGAGAGGGCCGTCTGTGTGGCAGCCTTCGCGAACATCACAACACCGTCAAGTTTAACAATGGTGATTGGCTGCACGTGCGGAAGTTTCCTGGGTACTGTTGTTTTGGCTGGTGGTGGTGTTGACGGTCAAGGATTACTAGACTCTATGGTGACGGTGGTGGTGGTGGCGACGGTCAAGGATTCCTAGACTCTATGGTGACGGTGGTGGTGGTGGTGACGGTCAAGGATTCCTAGACTCTATGGTGACGGTGGTGGTGGTGGTGGTGAGAGCATAATAGTAGTAGCAGAAATTGGAGGAGGAAGGAAAAAACGAAGGACGAGGAAGAGAACGAGGATGAAACACGGAAACGTGGAAAGGCAGGCAACATAAAGCCCATTGGGTCATTACGAGGTTACCCAATATAGTGATTGGACCTTTTTCACAGTCACTTCGGTGTCTGCAGAGCAGTTGAAAACTTACGAGCGCTCAGTTTACTCCTGACACACCGAAGTAACGGTCGATGCGATATTAAAAGAGTTGTTGGTTTTCACACTTACTACTTCAGCAGGAAAGTTGTTCCACTGACGGATGACTCTGAGAAAAAAAAAAACTCCTGCTAATGTTTGCACTACAGTGCCTCGCTTGAGTCGCTAAACAATTATTTCTAGTTCTTGAGTTGTTTTACAGCCCCCAAAACTTTGAGTGATCGACGTTACTGAACGTCTTCAGGTAGTTGAAGACCTGAAGCAAACCTCTTCGTAAGCGTCTCTTTCCAGCGTAAAGAGGCTGAGTCGTTAGAGGCGTTGTGTATATGGCTGAGCCCATAAGGGTGGTGTCATTTTTGGAGTACGTCTCCGAGCTCTATCCAGTAATTCATTGTCCGACTTGTAATTAAGGGACCAGAATTGCACTGCATATTCTAGGTGAGGTCTTGCCAACATGTTACATAAAGATAATATTACTCTCGGCGTCCTCAAGTCGAAGTTCCTCGCTATAAATCCGAACATAGTATTGGCATTATTAAATGTTTTTTACATTGCTAATTATAAATATTTTTTTTAATGGTATATCTGCTTGTTTACATTAACAGGAAGAAACGAAGAAAGAGGAGGAAAAGGAAGAGTAAGGGGAGGAGGAGGAGGAGGAGGAGGAAGAGAAGGAAACTGTTGGTGATGCTGTTTCCCCGCCAGGCCCAGCTTCGTTGTGTCGCTCCTCTTGACTTCGTTCAGACCCATTTTTTTGATAAATTTTCGGCCACAAGCGATGAAAAAGCTATCAAACCCTTATATTTTTATTTAACATATTATAAATGATTTATACAGACTGAAAAAAAAATAATGACGCAGTTACCCACTTCACGCTGTCACGACCAACGGATTCGAGGTAAAGGAACAAAGAAGTTGCATCTGGTGCTCGTCCAATTTTGCTCGAACTTTTCTCTGTCAGTGCAACCACTCCCGTGTCCTGCCCGGTCCCGTAATGAGCTCGAAAGACAAGTTTCTGAGCGCTTCTTTTCCCTCATCGTCCTTAACGGCAACACGTGTCAGTCGCTCATGACAGCATCTTTTAACATGAAATCTCCTCCGCTTTTTGCTGATCGCTCGTCTACAGCACCTGAGCATGAAGCAATGTCGCGCCTCACGGTAACACGGTGAACACTGAATATTAGTAACAAAAATAAATAAACTAATAACTGCCAAACTTTCTAAGTAAATATTAAGTTAACGATCTAATCTACTGAGTAACTAAGTACCTCACTTATTAATTAGCTAATCAACAAACTAACCATCTAAGTAAATAACTATATAAAAGACGAGTTAATGTAGACTGAGATTGAAGTTTCCGAACAAGATTAAGACTTCCTGAGAAGACATGGGAAGAGAAATTAAAATACCAATGAAAAAAGGAAAGCTAAAAATAGATGGATTAGTATTGAATTTTCTGACTCTGAGCCCGCGTGAAAATGCACCGAGGAGAGATTTGATATTAAAGGCTTAGACTCTTCCAATGCGATGTAGATTAGGAACAGAGAAAGAGATTAAATAAAGCGAGAGAAGCGAATATCTTAGCACCGAAAAGCATTGATGAGCACAAATAAAGACAGTGATTGTGTGCCATGGAAATCGATTTGGTTAGGTTCCATAAAATGCGAAAAGGAAGAATATAATATAAGGGAAAAGTAAGAAGTAATAGGATACTAATGGCAAACAGGATCAAACGAATGGCATTAGAAGGCAAACAAGGGAGGGGAAAATAAGCAACTGAAGTACATTGCAAGTAAATCCACTAAGGTTACTTTGAATGGATGGGAGGATAAGAATTAAGCTTAAATATAAAGAAGGGTTGATGATGCAGGGCTGAACCAAAAAAAAAAGGCGTGAGAAGCAGAAAAAGGAGAGAGATAACTGAAAAACGAGAGTAAATTCGTGAAGTCTGTCTTGAGAGGTAAATATAGTTGTGACATTAATTGCGGTGTGTGATCCTGCAAATGTAGAAGAAATATCAAGTGAAGATTTTAGTAAAGCAGAATCAAGCTCGAAATGTGACATAGAAGGCCCCAAAACGAGAGAAAGGCAATGTATTATGTGAACCTAAGCAGTAGATTAAGTTATAAGACAGTGAATGCGTGGCGAGGGAACAGGAACGGGGTAGAAATGAAAGGAGAAAGGCTTGGCAATTCAGATATGAGCAAAGAGTGATATTACGAGGAGAGAAGAGAGGAAAGACGATGCGAAATGCGGAGAACCTAGGTGAGGAAAGGGAAGAAAAGTGCTGGAGAAGAAGAAGGGATTGAGATAGATAGATAGATAGATAGATAGAGAGAGAGAGAGAGAGAGAGAGCCTGGAACTGAATTGATCATTGCATTTCTCTCTCTCTCTCTCTCTCTCTCTCTCTCTCTCTCTCTCGATCCCTTCTCCCACGCAGCAACTTATATTCCTCCTCTTTACTCCTACCTACATGCAGATGCTAATTAATCTTTTAAACACATCATTATAAGCCGTTCAAAGTCTCGCCTCAACACCTCGTATGATTTACCTTTTAGAGGGTGACCGCGTTAATTACCTGTCCCGCCCAGGTAAACCACAGGTGTACCATTAAAAAAGGTGTGTGGAGCGGACTACCTCCCATGGCTCGTAAAGTCTTAGCGGGTGTATTTTTCACGTGTGTTTCCAGGTAAATCCAGGTAAGTTTCTTTTTTTATGTTTGTTTTGCGATGTCTTTCTTTGTTGTGTTTTATGTTCTCTTATTCATTTAGTTTTTCTTTTTTTTTTGTTTTTCTGTGTTTTTCTCTTCTTTCTTTTTTCTTTCTTTCCTTTACTCATTATTTTGTTCCCCTTCTCTCTCTCTCTCTCTCTCTCTCTCTCTCTCTCTCTCTCTCTCTCTCTCTCTCTCTCTCTCTCTCTCTCTCTCTCTCTCTCTCTCATTTTTTATTTCTTTCTCTTAATCCATAATTCGTTCATTCATTATTTTCTCTTTATCTTTCTTTCTTTCTTTGTCCCTTATCCTTCATCCGCTTGCTCATTCTTTCTTTCTTCTTTATTTCATTCTTTCTTTCTTTCTTTCAATCCTTAATTCGTTTACTCATTTATTCTCTCTCTCTCTCTCTCTCTCTCTCTCTCTCTCTCTCTCTCTCTCTCTCTCTCTCTCTCTCTCTCTCTCTCTCTCTCTCTCTCTTTCTTCTTATCATTACTATGCTTGTCTTTTCCTAATTGTCTGTCTTTCTGTCTGTTCCTTTGTCTGTATCTTATTTGCCTCCTTATCCACTTATCTCTCCTTTATTTGCATGTCTGTTTTTCTGTGCCACTCTCTCTCTCTCTCTCTCTCTCTCTCTCTCTCTCTCTCTCTCTCTCTCTCTCTCTCTCTCTCTCTCTCTCTCTCTCTCTCTCTCTCTCTCTCTCTCACACTCACACACTCACGCCCACATACACACACACACACACACACACTCACAGGCAAACGCAACACACACCCACACCCACACCTAGCTTAACACATGCACGAACACACACACACACACACACACCTGAGAAACAAAACACACACACACCCACAAAAAAGGCAAAAGTAACATGTTCATAAAATCACATCAAAGAAAATATATAGATGAAATTTGACAAAAGGATGTTGTAAACGAAATCACTCAGTTAAAAAAAATATATATATAAAGAGGAATGATTAGTTTTCCAGCTGCTGAGAACGTGCTGGGAACAGAAACAACAACAACAATAACAACAACGACAACAACAATAACAACAACAACAACAACAAGCAATTACGACTGGAATAGCAATTTAAGATGAATGTGAGGAGACTTTTTTGATGGGACGAAAACATGACGCGAAAAATAAACAAACGCGAAATATGTCATTGTGAATCAGAAGGCAGAAAATAGATAGATAAATAGATAGATACAGATAGATAAACAAATTTATATACTGATAGATAGATAAATAGGTAGAGATAAATTAACATAAAAAAACAGGTATATGGATGGACAGGTAAATATAGTTAAATAGAGAGGTTGTTCCCCATCTACCCCCCCCACCATCTCTCTCTCTCTCTCTCTCTCTCTCTCTCTCTCTCTCTCTCTCTCTCTCTCTCTCTCTCTCTCTCTCTCTCTCTCTCTCTCTCTCTCTCACATCATTTCCCTCTTGATTACCGGCAGATCTTTCTCACTGATAAGACACGCCTCGTCCCCTCTCTCCTTAATTTTTTCCCCTCATTAAATTCTCGTTTCATAATACCTCTCCTGCTGCTCCTCCATTTTCCTCCTCTTTTAAGCTCTAACAGTCTAACCGCCAAGTCCTCCCATAGTTTTCTCTTTCCTTTGTCCTCCCGTTTCCTCCTGGTAACACTTAGTCGTGGCATAGTTTTCCTCCTCCTCCTATTCCAGTTTCCTCCTATCTTACCCTACAATCCTTAGTTCTGAAATAGTTTTCCTCCTTCTGTTTCCTTTTCTCTTATTCTGCAACCCTCATTTCTATCTTGGTTTTCCTCCTCCTCTTCCTCCTTTTCTCCTTCTTCCTCTTGGCCTGCTCAACCTCCTCCTTTTCAATGATTTTTTAATGTGTCTTATCTTTCTCCACTTCTTCCTTCTTATTGTTCTTTTTATATCATTCATTAATTCCATCAGCCTCTTTTAATATTTTGAACAACCGTCGGAGAAGAAGTCTCGTCGAACGCGTCACTGATATCCAGGCGTATAGTTTTCATTTTTGTCTTCTGCCTCGATTAATTTGTTGTAGAAGGAAGAGGGATTGGTGAAGCATGACCTACCCTTTGTGAATCCATGCTACCGGAAGTAAATATATCGAAGTTATCCCGGATACTACTTTCAATTATAGACTCCAACACTTTGCCTGTCACCGAATTGTTAACCCTCTACTTCAAATTCTGACATGAAGGTTTTATTTGCATCGTTTATCCAACCATGTCTAAGTAAAGTTTTCTGCGTCGAAATCTACGTCTGCTATGGATTTCCTACAAGAAGACATCACCAAGCTACAGGAATGGAACAAAAAGTGACTGCTACAATTGAATGAAGAAAAATGTAAAGCCTTGCACTTTGGGAGGGGATATCCAGCATTCCAATACCACATGGGAAACACTCCACTACCCACCACAGAGGCAGAGAAAGGCCTGGGAGAGTATGTGACCAGGCGACCAGTGAAAGGCAAATACGTGGCAGTCGCAGCGGACGGGTTAACACTGTGCTTGAAATAGTGACATATACATATTATTTTATGCCCAATATGTCAAAATAGTGTCTACGTATGTTTTGGCCCACTGGTAAATCTATCTATCTATCTATCTATCTTATTTTTTGCAACTGTCTATCTATTTCTGTGACTCGTGCCGTTAGCGTAGCAAGCCCTCAGTCTACCCTCCAGCGCACTCCTACGATGAATACGCCGCTGCCTCGCTGTGTTCTGGCATACATGACCTTCCCAGCGGTCCTCCTCCTTCCCCTCGCAGAGCCTAAAAAACCCGCGGGAGGCTAAGTGGTCGCTCAAGGGGGTCCGAGAGGTCAAGGTTTCCCATAATTTTTTCCTTTTTTCTTGTTTTCTTTTCTCTTTTTATCTCATTTTTCCTCTTCCTTTTCTTCTTTTTTCTCTTCTCCTCGGCGCACTTAATCCTCCTCCTCCTCTTTTTCCTCTTTCCTTTTTTCTTTCCTCTCCTTATCTCATTTTGCCTCCTCCTCCTCCTTTTCTTCTTCTTTTTCTTCTTCTGCTTCTTTTTCCTCTTTTTCTTCTTCTTCTTTCTCTTCTCTTCGGTCCACTTAATCCTCCTCCTCCTCTTTTTCCTCTTTCCTTTTTCTTTCCTCTCCTTATCTCTTTTTTCCTCTTCCTCTTCTTCTTTTTCCTCTTTTTCTTTTTCTTCTTTTTTTTCTTGTCTTCGGTCCACCTTCTCCTCCTCCTCCTCCTCCTCTTTCTGCTACTTCCTTCTCATTCCTATTTATTTTCCTCTAATACCGCGTCTTCCTCTTCTACCTCCCATTTTTGCATTCGTTCCTCCTTTCTTCCTCTACTTTTCTCTTCCTGTTTTGCTGCGAATCCATTAACCTTTTATTTTCAATCTTACGTCATAACTATATACTTAAACGCTTACTCTCTCTCTCTCTCTCTCTCTCTCTCTCTCTCTCTCTCTCTCTCTCTCTCTCTCTCTCTCTCTCTCTCTCTCTCTCTCTCTCTCTCTCTCTCTCTCTCTCTCTCTCTCTCTCTCTCTCTCTCTCTCTCTCTCTCTTTCTCTCTCTCTCTCTCTCTCTAAAGGCTCTCTCTCTCTCTCTCTCTCTCTCTACAAGACACATTGAATTACTGCCTAGAAGTCCTAATCTCTCTCTCTCTCTCTCTCTCTCTCTCTCTCTCTCTCTCTCTCTCTCTCTCTCTCTCTCTCTCTCTCTCTCTCTCTCTCTCTCTCTCTCTCTCTCTCTCTCTCTCTCTCTCTCTCTCTCTCTCTCTCTCGTAATTTATGCAAACTCGCTGAAGCTGCACAGAATCTTTTTCCTCTATTATGTTCTGTGTGTTTTTAATTCAACTCCCGTCACTTAAATAACAATGTAACAATAATGATCAGTAAATACATTTAAGTCCAAAGTATTTTATTGACGCAGCTAATGAATATAAGCCATTTTTTATATGTGGAAATTTACGATTCTTTTTCTTTGTTTCTTTTTATCTATTTCTTCTTCTTCTTCTTCTTTATTTTCTTCTTCTTCTTCTTCTTCTTATTATTATTATTATTACTTACCAAAAACAGTGAAATGCAACACAACACAAACCAAGAAAACATCACAACACAAGGTCACCGAGCCACTGCAACACACACACACACACACACACACACACGCACACCTGGCTATCAGTGGGTAGAAAAAACAAACAAAAAGAAAAAAAAGAATCCGTGTTTAGGTCAAGGGGAGGAAAAACGTGTATCATTTGATAAGCGGGTGTCGCTGTTTTTTTCTTTCTTTTTCTTTTTCTTTCTTTTTTTTTTTTTTGCTTCTCTCGACTCGGTGGTTACGCATTTGGTTCGTCTGTTGTTTTTCTCGTTTTTATTTTCTTATCATTACTCTCTTTGTCTTTTCCTAATTATGTCTTTGTCTGTTTGTCTGTTTTTGTTTCGTTTTTATTTTCTTATCATTAGTCTCTTTGTGTTTTCCTAATTGTCTGTCTTTCTGTCTGTTCCTTTGTCTGTTTGTCTGTTTTGTTTCGTTTTATTTTCTTATCATTACTCTCTTTGTCTTTTCCTAATTATGTCTTTGTCTGTTTGTCTGTTTTGTTTTTTGTCTGTTTGTCTGCTCTCTTTGTCTTTTCTTTTCCTAATTGTCTCTCTGTCTGTTCCTCTCTCTCTCTCTCTCTCTCTCTCTCTCTCTCTCTCTCTCTCTCTCTCTCTCTCTCTCTCTCTCACGCAGGGGTCGCAAATTAGCATCTTCCTCTAGGTAATTCAAATAGTTTCCCCAGTGACCTCAAATCACCCTCCCAGCAGACCTTGGAGCACATCTTTTTCTCTCTCCCTCGATAAACGGACTCAAGGACTCGACCACGCAAAGCCAACCCACGTACTGACCTCTTAAAGTGTGCCTAAGCCTGATCCGACTCCTTGATTCCCAAAAGCTGAGGCCTCGTGCGGCTCCGACTTCTTATAACAAATACTTTCAAAGCCAATAAAGGAGATCAGTCTGATTGTTATGTGTTTTCCGCATTCACAGCGAAGGAGTCTCGTCACACTACCACCAGGCTGATAAAACTACCCATGGAAATACCCACAACTATGAAACCTTGTCGAACTATTACTAGGCTCATAAAACTGCTCAAAGAAACACCAACAACATCTGCGAAAGTCTTACAAATTGTGGGTTTGTGACCTCTGATATGTTTTGGTATGGAGTCCCAATTGAAAAAACACTACATTACAATCCCCATTCCATCCTCTCCCTTGGCCTCGCGTCACCCAGCTTACCTTGATGGGGTCCTGGGGGCGTGTGTCCAGATGCAGCACGGTCAGGTTCAAGGTGTAGCCGGCGGGGGCACGTATGACCCACTTACAGGAGTCCGGACCATAGTGCACCGCCCCTCCGCTGTCCCTGCGTCCTTGCTCCTCCTGTCGCTCTTCAGTACGCCATGCCGGTGTTCCTAGACTCCCCTGCTGGTTCCGGCCGTCCCCAAGAAGCAGGTTATAGTGAGGGTACCCGACTAAGCCACGAGGGGCCCCCAACACCTGAACCGGGGGGTCACATGCTGGAAGGAAATGAAGAAAAAATAAGATTATGGAGAAAAAAAAGCGAGAAAGGGTGACGTTAGTAAAGGAAATAAGGTTAAGTAGATATGGAGTGAGAAAAAAAAAATGCATAACGTAAAAAAAATAGTAGATTATATGTTTTAATATATATGAGGTGAAAAAAGAGGATGACTAACTAGGGGAGAGTAATAGAAGTAGAAGTTGAGAAGAATATCAGAACAAAAAAAATATAAGGCGGATTAGATATAGAGAAAACAACAACATTAATTAAGGTTCAGCAGGTGTGTGAACGTGAATAATTAAGACGACAGGTGTGTTAAGAGGTTTGTGTGAGAAAGTAAATGAGCGAAGCATAGCAAGGGCGTAAAAAAAAGAGAAAACAATAATGAAATAAAAAAAAGCCCGCTACTTACTGCTCCTGGTATATGAGACAATGAGCGTTAGGTGAGACAAGGTTCAGTGTCAGGGTAAAACTAACAAACAAACAGGTGTGTGTGTGTGTGTGTGTGTGTGTGTGTGTGTGTGTGTGTGTGTGTGTGTGTGTGTGTGTGTGTGTGTGTGTGTGTGTGTCAGGCTTGTCAGGTAAGTTATTCACCCCTCCTTCATCGCCTCCCTCTCTCTCTCTCTCTCTCTCTCTCTCTCTCTCTCTCTCTCTCTCTCTCTCTCTCTCTCTCGTCCCCTTATGTAAACAAAGCTCTCCTAGGGTCCCCAGAACGTCCGCCTCACTGATCCAAATTTCGTGGAAGGTTCAACTTACGTACAACCGTCGACGCTCTAAAACTGATCTCAGACACTCTTAATTGCTGGTTTTTAATTGTACGATTGCAGACACGTAAACGACTCTGCTTCAGGGAATTCAAGTGAAAGTTAAACTATTTTAGACAATTTTGGAAGCACGAAAAGAAAAAAAGATGAGGTTATTGAGGAGAAAAAAGTAAAAGTAACGTTAGTGAGGGAAATTAAATACAGGTTAGTAGATATGGAGTAAGAATAAGGACAACACGGTATGATTAACTAGAAAGAAGGAAAACGTGTAAGGAGAGTGAACAGGGATATAGATTCCGTTCAAGGTTAGTCAGAGAGTGAGGCAAAGGAGATAAGACGAGAATTGATGAGCGGACAAGAGGAGGAGCGGTAGACGAGGCAGGTGACACAGGGATTAATTAGGACACAAACAAACAAACAAATAAAAACAGGTAAATTTGCTGGGGCACCAAAATTGATTATAAAGTTAGTTTTTGATGTTTTAAGCTGAGTGACCAAATAAACCCCGATGATATTGACGACCTAAATGATAATAGATGCGATAAAGGCTCATTTCACCGTTACAGACCCAGGAAGACCAGCTGCAGAGATATTTTATTGACACACAAACCCGGATAACATCGCTTCAGGAAAAGGCGGTGTGAGTAAGACGACTGTTTGGTAATTTTAGCCGTGTCGGATGCTAATGTTCGCAGGTATAATTCTTTCCCTTTGAAGTCAACAGTCACAAAATCCAGCGACTCGAGACAATGTAATGTGGCGCGGCGAATCCGTAGATTTTCAATGTCTCCTCCGACACCTCCAGCCTAGCTTCACCACGTTCTTGATACTTCTCCCGTCCTCTGCGTGGGAAACGAAAAGCTATCTTCGGGCTTTGATTTTCTCTTATATTTTTTACCCTTGAACTGTCTACTTCGCGGTAACAAGGCAAGAGTACATTTTCTCATTTCAACAACAGAAAAAATAACACTAGATATTATTAAGCAGGTAATTTCAAAGCATTTAATTGGGTGCTCTCTTACACAGGTGAATTAAAAGAAAATAATGATAGCTAAGTGAAATACAGGTACGTGTGGTATTTTGATATTAGTAGAATACAGATACACACGCAGGTGAGAGAGAGAGAGAGAGAGAGAGAGAGAGAGAGAGAGAGAGAGAGAGAGAGAGAGAGAGAGAGAGAGAGAGAGAGAGAGAGAGAGAGAGAGAGAGAGAGAGAGAGAGAGAGAGAGAGAGAGAGAGAGAGAGAGAGAGAGAGAGAGAGTGGAGGAAGATTAGAGAGAGAGAGAGGAGAAAGATTAGAGAGAGACAGAGAGAGAGAGAGAGAGAGAGCAAGGCAGAGAAGATAAGACGATAATTGATGAGCGGACAAGAGGATGAGCGCTAAACGAGGGAGGTGACACAGGACTTAATTAGGAGCGTGAGAAGGTGAGGCAGGTGAGCTGGGACTCCTTAAGTGGCCAGGTGAGATAAGCCCGACAGGTGAGACGAGGCAACGTGAAGCACTCATCCACGCTCACCCATATGGACACGACTCACGCAACTACACACAAGGACACTCAACGCACGCAAACAGTGCCGTCCGTTTCCTTTCCTTCCTCATGACCGCCCAGAGATGCGTCCCATTATGCTGCATCAATACTTTTCCCACAATTCCTCTGGCGGGAAGTCACCTGATGTTGACGGTTCCCAGTAAGTGTTGGCGTCGAGCGTAATCATGTTATTCTAAAAAACAACGGATCAAAAGGCCAGGCGATGAATATGATGATCGGCCTAACGTCTCTCATGCCTCGTACCTTTGACGAGCAACATATGTATAACGCTAAGGTGAAAAACCGATAGAATTCACGGATAAAAAACAAGCATATCATATCCCGACCAGAACTCTTTCTTATAACAGTGGTAAAGGAGGCAGCCAAAGGAATATATATACACACACACACACACACACACACACACACACACACACACACACACCAGCGAAAGTGATGAAACAATAAAAATGTTGATTAATTCCTGCAAAGGGGACGTGGATATCACAGGGGTGAGAGGGGTGAGAGTGAGGTGAGAGTAGAAAGTCGTGTGTAACAGGGCCGCGAAAATGGTGAAAGCATGCAGCTAGCAAATTCAGAAGAGGAATTAACAATGAGATATTGATGGAAGACAGAAAGAGGCAACACTGCGGCGAGTTTAAGAGGAAGACTGCCACAAGTGGGGTGAAGCTGATGTGGCACAAAGCCGTTCATCCGCCTCCTGCACACCGACCTTACTTCCCTGATGCCAACGTGATATAATAAAAAGGTTTGACAATATTTACCTGTTTTGAATTACACAGGTAAAGTATATTGCAGGTGTCTTGATAACTTTAGAACAGGATTCGGAAGGCTCAAGCGGACGATAGATTTATGGGTGGGGAGAACGGGCGTCAAGGATCTAGTCCTCAGAAGCTGTCATGTGTAGGCTCCTGAAGGCTCCATTTTATCCCCGTGTATCCTTGTAAGTGTAAGACAACTTGAAGAAAAAAACCTCTCTAAACTCTCTTGAAGGTATACAAAAAAATAAAAGATGAAAAAAGCTATGTTGAAGCAAATTTTTAATATGTGTGTGTGGTGTGTATGTGTGTGTGTGTGAGTGTGTGTGTGTGTGTGGGGGGGGGGGAGGGAGACAGTACAGTAATTAGTGCTAATTTACTCATAAAGTGTCTCCTAGAATTCTCTCTCTCTCTCTCTCTCTCTCTCTCTCTCTCTCTCTCTCTCTCTCTCTCTCTCTCTCTCTCTCTCTCTCTCTCTCTCTCTCTCTCTCTCTCTCTCTCTCTCTCTCTCTCTCTCTCTCTCTCTCTCTCTCTCTCTCTCTCTCTCTCTCTCTCTCTCTCTCTCTCAGCAGTTACGGGAATACAACTACTTTTGGGGCCGTAAATCAAAATCAAAATGGTAAGTTACTCTTCTGAAACCTCCAACTGACACTGACATACCTATAGACCAACTGATGTTTGAAGAAAAAGTAGAAAAGAACGTTAAAAAGAACAGGAAGGTAAAAACTCAGACACTTAAATTACGAAGAAATATATCAAAGCGACGCAGCACACATTTACACGGGATAACAGGAACAGCAAAAATAAAGTAAAAGATAATAGTTCTCTTACTACCACTAATGATAATAACAATAACAATAATGATAAAGAAAACACAAGACTCAGGGGGGTAATCAATAACGAGAGAAGAAGTGGGCAAGATAGAGTGACGAAACACACACACACACACACACACACACACACACACACACACACACACACACACACACACACACACACTCATTCCCACACCCACCTTAACACACCGACCCGCCTTCCCCGCCCTCCCCCTAACGTACCCCTGGTGATGTAGGTTAGGTCCAGCAGGAAGCCAACGCCCCCCTCGCCAGACTGGGCCAGGAAGGTGATGAGGAGAGGGCGTGAGGACCGGAAGGAGCGGCGCTGGGGCACGTCTCCTCCGCCGTGTTGAAGCAGCGGCCTGGCTCCCCCGACACCGACCTCCCACACCTGACGGAAAGGCCAAGTGAATCACGGTTAGTGGAAACAGTGGATGTTACCTGACTAATGGCCGACGATGTGTGGCTTTTACCTGATAAATTACCGATGGTGAGTGGGTATAGTGCTGGCCTAAAGGGAAGACATATAAAACTAATCTAAAACTAAATTAACATCACCTACTTCTTATACCTGCCGGGAATGCAAGGAGAATCACAGGTGCGTCACAGGTGCTAGTGGGAACGTGGCTATTACCTGACTAAAGGCCGATGGAGCGTGGGTGTGATACTAACTTAAAAGGGGAGTCGTATAAAGCTAATCTACACAAACGTAAAGGCGCCCATCTCTTGCACCTGTCGGGAATGTCAGGTGAGTCAGTGGTGCGTCATGGCTTATAGGAACTGTGGCTATTACCTGAGTAAGGGCCGATGGAGCGTGGGTGGGAATAGAAGATAAAAAAAAGGAAGAAAAGAAAAGTTAGCGAAAAGTAACTATAGGGGAGGACGAGAAGAGTGGAAAGAAAATCAAGAAAAAAAGAGGATGAAAGAGAAAAAGAGAGAAAGGAAAGGAGTAAAAAGAGAAGAAAGTAGAGAACAGGGAATGGTGAGAGGGATTGAAAGGAGAAAGGGGGACAGAGAGAACCCATGAAAAGGAGAAGGGAGAAAAAGGAAAGAGAAAGGAAAGGAAATACACAAAAAGGAAAAGAAAAGGAAAACAAGTACAGAAGGGGCCTTTGATGAGTAACAAGACTGAGGGAGAAAATGAAGAAAAGAAAAAAGGTGGGGAAAATAATGAAAGCGAGGCAGAAAAGCGATCACGAAAAGCATGAAAAGAAGAAGGAAAAGCCAAGAGAAAGGATCTGAGAATGAAAACCGGAGGAGGAGGAGGAGATGGAAGGGAGGAGAAACGGAAATTAAAAGATGGAAGGAAACAAAGAAAAAGAGGAAAGTGAAAAGAGAGAAAATAATACAAGAATATAAATCTTTGAAGACAAGATGAAATAAATGAAAAAACAACAACCCACAGATCAGATCACACACACACACACACACACACACACACACACACACACACACACACACACACACACACACACACACACACTTGAAGGACACAACGGAAGAAGTGCTAATTTATCAGGTGATTCGCAAGGTAGCCAGGAAGCTCATTAACGCTCTCAAGTGACTAATGAACGCCCCAGGTGACTCATTAACGCGCAGGTGAGCTCAACAACACAACAAACAACAGGTAGACACTTCATAACAAGCACCGAATCCAAACGCATAAGAAGGACTTTTAGGTACAATTTTTTATAGCTATTTGTTAATAAGATTCAAGTCCATCATTTTTTTTTTTTAGTTATCATGAATTTTTATTTTTTATTTTTTTATACTGCGTTCTTCCTTGCTTGTCTGTCTGTCTGTCTGTCTGTCTTATTGTTCATCCGTCTCTGTTACGTTCTCTGTGTCTGTGTCTGTCTGTGTTTTGTATCTGTCTCTCTCTCTCTCTCTCTCTCTCTCTCTCTCTCTCTCTCTCTCTCTCTCTCTCTCTCTCTCTCTCTCTCTCTCTCTCTCTCTCTCTCTCTCTCTCAGCTAATGGCGCCTCGGAATCAACATTTCAAGAAGATTCATTAAAAGCCAGCAGATCTTTCTTTTCTAAACTTTTACTTAAATTACTTTCCCGGACTGTGAGTCTTATACGCTTTCCTGTATTGATGTCTGTTGCTTTTTCTTCGTGTTTGTTTGTTTGTTCTCTCTCTCTCTCTCTCTCTCTCTCTCTCTCTCTCTCTCTCTCTCTCTCTCTCTCTCTCTCTCTCTCTCTCTCTCTCTCTCTCTCTCTCTCTCTCTCTCTCTATCTCTCTCTCTCTCTCTCTCTCTCTCTCTCTCTCTCTCTCTCTCTCTCTCTCTCTCTCTCTCTCTCTCTCTTAATATAATTGCCTTGATCTCTTTATCCGTTTAAGAGGTTTTCATTATCGCATTCAGAGTGACGTGCTTTTTGTTATTTCTTTTGTATGTATTTATTTTTCCCTTCTGTTTCTATTTCATTTGTCTCCCCTCTGTTTCAAAACATTACCTGATTGAATTCTAAAGCTTCCCCTTCTTCTTTTCTCTCTGTCTTTTGTTCTTTCTCTCTCTCTCTCTCTCTCTCTCTCTCTCTCTCTCTCTCTCTCTCTCTCTCTCTCTCTCTCTCTCTCTCTCTCTCTCTCTCTCTCTCTCTCTCTCTCTGTCCGTGTGCGTGTGCGTGTGTGTGTGTGTGTGTGTGTGTCTCAGTTTGGCAGTCTTTGATAACCAAGAAACAATAACAAGAAGGAAATAGCAAAATTATCACAAGGCTTCCTATTGATGATGCATAAAGGGAACACTGAAGCCCGAGATGAATGCAAGGGAGAGGCAGGGATGAAGGGAAGGGAACAGAGCTCAGGGTCGTAAGGATAAGCTATCGTCAAGGGAAGAGTACTGCTAGGAGAGGGGAAACGCTGGAGAGGAATTAAGGAGTGGTTTTAATATGGGGTGCTGGGAACGGGGCGATGCTGTAGCAGATGGAGGGTTTTTTAAGATGGAGCAGATTATGGAGAGATGAAAGAAGAGGGAGAGGAAGGAGAGGTTTTAAGATAAGGTAGCTTGCGGGGAGAAGGGAGATGCTTGAGAGGAAGGCGAGGGTTTGAGATAGGGCAGCTTGCAGGGAGAGGGAGTGCTGGAGAGACAGATGGTTAATTTTAAGATGGGGCGGATTATAGGGAGAAGGGAGATGCTTGAGAGGAAGGCGAGGTTTTGAGATAGGGCAGCTTGCAGGGAGAGGGACTGCTGGAGAGACAGATGGTTAATTTTAAGATAGGGCGGATTAGGAAAATACATTATGTTTTTGGCTTAGATACACTGGTCAAACGAAGGGTAACGGAGAAGCTGTGTAGGTATTTCAATGACGACTGACCCTGTACGAAAATAGATATGACAAAAGGAGGATAGGTTAGTCTAATTAGATTCAAAGGTGACATATATGGTACCGATATATTACAAAGGGAAACTTGGGACACTGTTTAAGTGGAAAAAAATATATCGTAGAGGCTGTTCAATGGGTTTATATAGCAAGTCCTTAATGTTGGACGATAATACACATAACAGGCTTTCATGTGAGTGGTATGGTAAGTGTTCGTGTTGGTTTACATTCAAAAATAACTCATAAAAGACGACAACTAATGTTTTTTTTTTTACAGCAGAGTCAGTTCAAGGGCATAAAAAAAGGTAACAAATGTAAGAGTTGTCAAAGAGGAGCGCTGTGAGACAAGGGGAGGTAAATAATAAAGTTCGATATCAACAAATGTAGTTTTTATGAATGATGAAATAAGTGAATTTTGAAATGTGGAGTATAAGCCAAGTGTTCGGGGAAGCGAAGTATGAGTCTGCAGTTTAATATCAACACTCTTCGCAAGGCTTAAGAAAAATACAATAACTTATGATGGGAACTGGACAGCAATCAGATATAGCGAGGTTAAAATGTGTGTAGATTTAGATGCTACCGTAAAAAAACAAAAAAACAAATCCAATGACCTTTTTCTTTGAAGTGAGGGACACAAACTCCAGTCAGGGGAAAGTGTTAAACGACCAACCGAGGTAAAAGTGAGGGGCTTCAAAGGTTATTTTTTATGAGGTGGAAATAAAAATTCAGAGTTTATTTACCTCTCCTAACTGACATAAAAAAGTGTTAAATAACGTATGTGGAGAGAAGGTTATCGTGTGTGTGTGTGTGTGTGTGTGTGTGTGTGTGTGTGTGTGTGTGTGTGTGTGTGTGTGTGTGTGTGTGTGTGTGTGTGTGTGTGCGTGGACTGTTCCTCTTTTGGGTTGGGTTACATAAGAACCCAAGGAGTCTGCAGGAAGCTAGTTAACAGTCTCTACAAAGCAGCTACTGTAAACCTAACATAACCGACTTTCCCTACTCCTAAATCAATTAACTTCATTCTTGGCAGTGTTTTGAATTCCCAACACGACTAACAAGTCTATTCCACCAATCAGGAGGAGGGTATCAGGACACCTCTCCTCCCGAAACTGACCTCTCTCTTTGGCCGCTCCTTTGACCTCTATTCAGGAGCAGCAAGTAGCGGGCTTTTTTTTAATATTTTTCTTTACGCCCTTGAATTGTCTCCTCAGCTGTAAAAAAAAAAAAAAAAAAAAAAATCCCCCAAACAATACACAAACAGCTTGATAGTTTTTATCTAATCAAAATCCATTCAACCAAAACACAAACTACGAAACTGACGCGGATTTTTTTTACCAGTATATCCATTGTGACATCCCCTTTAAAGTCATTCATCCACTCACAAAATTCGATAAGTCTCCATCCACCTTTCGCCTTTCCAGACTGTGTGCAAATTGACACATCCAATATATATACTATAAGGGCAGGGTTCCCCACCCATGACTGATATATGGGCCGTAATTTAAGACACAATCGCTTCTCACATCAACTATTTCTAAAGGTCAAAGAGGGGATCAATCTGCTTTTCATGACTGTTTTTTAAGGTTCATGGCACAGAAGAAGGGTCAAACTACCACCGGGGTCACAAAACTACCCCTGGAAAGGCCTACAGCTCCTACGAAAGCCATGTCAAATATGTGAACTTGGGCGACGAAATGCTTTAAAATACGACCCATACACCTCTCTCATTAGACTCACCTTAAGCAAGTCCCTCTCCGGAGTGTTGAAGCGCAGCACCTCCAGCTCCACCACCTGCCTCTGGGACACGGCCACACGCCAAGTGCAGTTCACCCAGATGGGGTACTGCGCGCGGGCGACCCACGATCCGCCATCCCGAACCTGCCACCTCGCCCCGCCCTTGGGAACCTCCGCCTGCAGATTCTTGGGCTTGCTCTTGGCGGCGGGGGTGAGTGCAGCATCGACCCCGCCTGGACCCGGGAGCACCTGCACGGAAGGTTCGTTAATCATAGCGAGTTTGCAAAAGGTTTCTCAGTTCATACACCTGCAGACCAGATGGATTTCAGCTCAACTTGGGTACGGGTCATATCTCTTTAACCTTTGTAATGTAATAATAAAGTAATATGAGTGTTGCTGATGGGGGTGTAGGCGGCGGTAGTAGTAGTAGTAGTAGTAGTAGTAGTAGTAGTAGTGGTAGTGGTAGTAGAGAAACACTAATAAACAACAGTCCTGGTTTTGGGTCTTTCTCTATGGTCCCAATGAAGCATAACCAGTTTTAGGAAGCCTCGGGAGACACAGTGAACGGTAGCTGCTCTGTCTCCCTAGTATTCCCTTACGCCATCACCCACCATACATAATACATACCACATAATACAATGATGTAATATAGTACAATAATTTATCTCTAAAAACCTAACTTGAGTCTCCCCTCATCGCGTTGCTTAACATCGTATTCTAACACTCAGACAGTCATTAAAAACAAAATATAATCGCCACGTTCTCTCTGTTCCGTTACTTTGCCGCTCAAAACACAGCCTTAAACCCTCCTTAAAACACGTCCGCTGCGATGGTACGGATTCGGCTTTCACTGGTAGCCTGGTAACATATACTCCCAGATCTTTCTCTGGCTCTGTGGTGGATAGTGGAGTGTTTTCCATGTGGTATTGGTGTGCTGGATATCCTCTCCCAAGGTGCAGGACTTTACATTTTTCCTCATCGCATTGTAGCAGCCACTTTTTGTTCCATTCCTGTAGCTTGGTGATGTCTTCTTGTGGGAAATCCGCGGTCAAGGGGTTGAAAGACCATGCAGATACTCCAAGCTCAGTCATATGATGCCAGCCAACGTAGGGCTCAGCTAAGAGGGGAGACTGAAGCCTTCCATATACTTGACCAATCCCTTTACCACCAGAGCGACGGAGGACACAGAGGTACGCGGACTCCGGTGGCTGCAACAGTTCCAATACAAGGACCAATACCTCTCCCTCCCCGTACGTGGTCACTTGTATGGGATGAACCAGGGCGAAGGAAAATATGAGGCCTTAAAGGTATATGGTTTGGAGAAAGGTTTGTCTCTCTGTCTCTGTCCTCTCTCTCTCTCTCTCTCTCTCTCTCTCTCTCTCTCTCTCTCTCTCTCTCTCTCTCTCTCTCTCTCTCTCTCTCTCTCTCTCTCTCTCTCTCTCTCTCTCTCTCTCTCTCTCTCTCTCTCTCTCTCTCTCTCTCTCTCTGTCTCTCTCTCTCTCTCTCTCTCTCTCTCTCTCTCTCTCTCTCTCTCTCTCTCTCTCTCTCTCTCTCTCTCTCTCTCGTTACGTGTGACCGCTCATAAAACTTTGTAACTTGTAAAAACTGTTAACCCGTCCGCTGCAGGTGGACACAATTTGACTTTCCTGGTAGCCTGATAAACATATCTCACAGGTTTCTCTGCCGTGAACCCCCATGTGGTATTGGTACGCTGGATATCCTCTCCCAAGGTGCAAGACTACATTTTTCTTCATTGAATTGTAGCAGCCACTTTTTGATCCATTCCTGTTGCTTGGTGAGGTCTTCTTGTGGGAAATTCGCAGTCAAGGGAAGAAAAATGTAAAGTCATGCAGCTTGGGAGGGGAAATCCAGCATATCAATACTACATGGGAAACACTCAACTATCCACCATAGAGGCAAAGAAAGACCTGGGACTATATGTTACCAGGCCAATAGTGAAGGCAAAACACGTGCCAATCGCAGCGGACGGGTCAACACGCACCACCTTAAAAATAACACTTAAAATCGTTAACATCCAGTACTCACCCCACGCAGGTTGAGGGTGGGCAGGGCAATGAGCTGGGCCTCCGTCACCGTCACGCCGCCGTCCACACATGCTGCAGAGACGGAAAATGGCATTAAGGTACACCGTTAAACACAGCAGTTATCCCTAAACCCGGTAGCAGCGGGGATCATGTTTCTGAATGGTCCCTCTTAGCGAGAAAAATGAGAAAAAATCACCCCTCACACAAACCATTTCATAATATATATCAAAGCATTTGTGATCAGATTATGCATCATCTATTTTGGGGGGCTGATATCATGGCACAAATTTGGCCCGTCGCTGCTACACGGTAAAGCCACAAATTTGTCCCGTCGCTGCTACACGGTAAAGCCACAAATTTGGCCCGTCGCTGCTACACGGTAAAGCCACAAATTTGGCCCGTCGCTGCTACACGGTAAAGCCACAAATTTGGCCCGTCGCTGCTACACGGTAAAGCCACAAATTTGTCCCGTCGCTGCTACCGTTAATGCAAAGGAGTGGAATGGATTGATTGTTCCCAGCCAGTTTTATAGTTTTAGTTCTTTTCTTTTTTCTTTTGACAAGTTAGATGGTTTGTATATTAGTAACTTATATGTACTTTTCTATTTATAAGTGTCTAGTAATTCATCTATCTATCTGCATATGTCTATTCGTCGATAGGTCTATCTTTATATCTGTCTATCTAATATTAATCTATTAATTTATCTATCTATCTATATCGCTCTATCTACCTGTCTATCTTTAACCATCTATCTCTCCGCTCGCTCACCTTTCTGTTCGTGAGACTACAATAAAAACACATAGACAATGGACTCGAAACACCATCGTGCACTCCATTCAAAGGAGTTTACGTGTATTTCTGTGTTTACGTTTTCATTTTCCGTTCCTAGATGTTGCGATATGACTTTCTGAAAAAAAGAAAAAAAAAACCATATACCATTGCTACTATTGCTACTACTACTATTACTATTACCACTCCTCCTCCTCCTCCTCCTCCTCCTCCTCCTTCTCTCGTCCTCCTCTACTAATTAAAAACAACAAAACAAAAACAACACAAATATGATACAGCTGTGGCGCAGACTTGTTTAATTAATTACCAACTTTACTGAGGCATACGACACTGCCACCTGGTGAATGATACATCGTGCCACAGTTTTATTCTTTGCGTGTGAAAAAAAAGGTGGATAAATGATATACAACCTGTGTGTGTGTGTGTGTGAGAGAGAGAGAGAGAGAGAGAGAGAGAGAGAGAGAGAGAGAGAGAGAGAGAGAGAGAGAGAGAGAGAGAGAGAGAGAGAGAGAGAGAGAGAAACAGACATTCAGACAGACAGACAGACAGACAGACAGACAGACAGAGAGATAGAGAGATAGATAGATAGATAGAGACAGACAGACAGATAGATACAGATAGATAGACAGACAGACAGACAGACGGAGAAACGGATAATTACTTTCCATGTATAGCTGGCAAGGTTCATGTTAACTGTAAACACATGCAAATATTCAGTGAGACGGGGCATCCATCCTTCCTCTGCCTCGGAACAAGACTCGCCTAACAAGAACGCTTCAAGCCTGTTAATGAAGGAGCCTGACTAATGACGCAACACGGCGAAGCTCCTTGCCTACTGTCTTTACGCAGCTTCATACAATTATCTCGTTATCCACTGGTACGGTTCTCTTCTCAAATTTATTCTTTTTCTTTTTTTCTTTATTTTTTTTCTTTCTTTCTCTTATTCTCTTATTCATTCTTTCTTTTTTTCTTTCGTTTTTTTTTCTTTCTTTCTGTCTGTCTGTTTGTCTCTTTCTTTCTTTCTTTCTTTCTTTCTTTCTTTCTTTCTCTTATTCATTCATCCTTTCTTTTTTTCTTTCTTTTTTTTCTTTCTTTCTTTCTCTTATTCTCTTATTCATTCTTTCTTTCTTTCTTTCGTTTTTTTTTCTTTCTTTCTATGTCTGTCTGTCTCTTTCTTTCTTTCTTTCTTTCTCTCATTCTCTTATTCATTCATCCTTTCTTTTTTTTTCTTTCTTTCTGTCTGTTTGTCTCTTTCTTTCTTTCTTTCTTTCTCTCATTCTCTTATTCATTCATTCTTTCTTTTTTTTCTTTCTTTCTGTCTGTCTCTGTCTGTCTGTCTCTTTCTTTCTTTCTTTCTTCCTCCTTTCATTCATTCATTCTTTCTTTCTTTCCTCCTTTTTTTTCGAGTTCTTGTTCACGCTCTTTTTCTTTTCTCTGTCTTGTCTTCTCTTGTCTTGGCAAAAAATAAAATATAAATAAAGTTAGTGACAAACAGTATATGCTGGTGTTTACGGGATGCAGAGACGGCCATGCTGGGATACCTTATTTCTTGGCAAGTCAAATGAAAACAAATGAAGAATAAATACCAAACATATTTTTTTTCCCCTCGCGGTACATGTGGCAGACACGATCCCTAAATTAGATACACTTCCTCTAATGATATCAAGGAAAAGCATCGAAAAAAAGGATACTATCAAACTCTGAAACTATAAAGACCACACAAAAAAGGAATAAACGAAGCAATAATTGATGAGACACCCAGACACGATCCTTAAATTAGATACACTTCCTCTTAAGATATCAAGGAAAAACATTGAAAAAGAGTATACTATTAAACTCTGAAACTATAGAGGGCACAAAAAAAGAATAAACGAGGTAATAATTGATGAGACGAGAGTAAAGAAACACTAAACCCTGCTCGAAGGTGGTTGTTTTTAATCCCAGCGAGAGAAATCTAGCTCCCTCTCTCCCTTTCCCTTCACCGACTGTTGACGAGGAGGCGGGAAACTCCAGTCGAAGAACAAGTTAGGGTGGAGGTCACGTCGAGTCTAATATATAATCTGTGAGGAAGTTTGGTTCCCTCAAGACCAAAAGATCGACGGACAAATAAAAAGTTGGGTTTGAGTAGAGAGGGAGATAGATAGAGAGAGAGAGAGAGAAAGAGAGAGAGAGTAGTACCCCTCCACAGTAGATAAGAGCGATAAAGTGTTTTGGGAACGGGATCAAAGTAGATAATAAAACAGTAAAAGTTAAAGACGGAAAAATAGAAATAATACATAAAGCAAAAGAAAAGGACAAGAAGAGTAAAAGAAGAAAGAGAAGGAGGAGGAGGAGGAGGAGGAGGAAAAGGAAAAGAAGCAGGAGCGGGAGAAGAAGGAAATAAAAGGAAAAGAAGAAGAAGAAGAAGAAGAAGAAGAGCTCGCCACCTTCACTGACCCACACAGAGGTCTTGAAACTAAATACATAATGAGAGACCGAGATACATATAGACTGTTCCACAAAGCCAATGACACAGTGACTGACCCATATAAATAGCGCCACCCCTTACAGCGTCCCATATAGATACAGCGAGACAGACAGTGACCTAGAGGGAGGTACTGCAAAGTGCCCCTCGCGTCCCAGTACAGGGTCACGAGATACCATGCACTGGATAACCGCTGCTTCAGGGAGAGATAACTAAACATAGATAGCGGAAAGTACACATCTCATAGCACGTTAGGGGGCTCGGGAAAGGGTCGTGAGGGTGATGACTGAAATGAAGGCAATACCATTTACCCCTTGACTGTGGATTTCCTACAAGAAGACCTCACCAAGCTACAGGAATGGAACAAAAAGTGGCTGCTACAATTCAATGAAGAGAAATGTAAAGTCCTGCATTTGGGAGGGGATATCCATGCATCATACCAATACCACATGGGAACACTCCACTATCCACCACAGAGGCAGAGAAAGACCTGGGAGTGCATGTTACAAGGCTACCAGTGAAAGCCAAATCTGTGTCAATTGCAGCGAACGGGTTAAGCAACAGCGAGGATATTATGTCTACATGTTAACCTTGCTGACGATACGGATAACAACGCAACCGATGCTCGTGTGATATATGAGAAGAAGAACATGAACATGAACGTGAGTAAAAGTTTGCCGCTGAAGATAAAAATACAAAATAAAGAACACTGAATTATGGAGATTGACACTAACAGAGAGTAAATAGATAGGCAGATAGGTAGATACATAGACAGACATACATTTACTGACCACAGCTATATGTTGAGACTAAGATGTCGTTCAAACAATATATAAATAAAGGAAACTATGAATAAGTAAAATACAAATGCAGTCACTCGTGCTACATAAAAGTTAACCAAATAACAGATAACACAAACCTACTGATGGCCAAACAGGAAAAAGGGAGAAAAATGTATGGCGTATAGAAATTGGGGTCTGTGCCTTTGTGCGATCAGATAAAGAATGAATTATGACAACGTTTTCACCCACATCTGAACGTTGAAAGAGATACGATCAGTCAGCGAGCCGTTCACCTTGACACACTGACATGAAACCAGGGGGAAAAACACACGAAGGGAGCGCTGTCATAAAGAAAATATATGAATGTAGAAAAATATCAATGATGAGCGTGGAGGCAGGAGGGATTTATTTGATTTTAAGTAGATTCAAACTAGGTCACTTCCAATAGTTACCTCCTCATTAAGTGCATTGGTATGTATTCTTTCATACCAACGCTGACAGCTTAATAAGACAAAAAGCCTGAGTATAACACGGGGAGACAGCAAGCGAGCATCCTGAATTAGAGACAAGTTAATTAGTTTTTTTTTTACAACAAAGGAGACAGCTCAAGGGCACAAAAAAAGGAAACAATAATAAAAATAAAATCCCGCAACTCACTGCTCCTAAAAAGAATCCAAAGAGGTGGCCGAAAGAGGGATCAATTTCGGGAGGAGAGGTGTCCTGATACCCTCCTCTTGAAAGAGTTCAAGTCGTAGGCATGAGGAAATACAGATGAAGGGAGATTGTTCCAGAGTTTACCAGCATGAGGGACGAACATTCTAATAATGGACTGATATTCTAATGACGATAAAAACAAACAAGTCGGGGGTATTTAGTTTCGTACAAATGATAACAGATAAGGCAGAATGGTGACCCGGGTTTCGTAGTAAAAGTTAGGGAAAGCAGATAACTAAGGTGAGGAATTCAATTAGAGTATTTGCGAAGCTGGATGGAGCACACTAACACCAGAGGGAGGGAGAGGTGGAGGAAAGGTGGAGATAAAGACGAGCAGCTCTCCACTTATAAACTAGAAGAAAAATAGAGGAGTTACACAGAGAAAGGGGACACTTAGATACCCTGATATAATGGGATCAAGTCAAGGGATGGAAAAAGGGAAAGGAGGAAACAGAGAAATATATATCAGTATAGATTTTGATAAGGGAGACGACAAAAGTGGTTAATGATTTATAGAAAAACCAAATCATCCTTGCGTTAAGCTACATAACTCACCACAAAGACTGACGATGAAAGAAACAATGGAAAAAAACAATCCTCCTCCTGAAAGCTTCATAGTTATTCATCACAGAGTCGCCACAAATTCACACATACATCTAAATGCCATTATCTTCTTCTTCCGCAGCATTATTGTCTCGTTTCTATACGGGGTCGCTGTTTTTGATGAGTCTCCTCCATCTAATCCTGTCCTCCGCCACTTCAAGGTCCAAGTTCATCTCAGCGCCGTCCGCCACAATGCAATCCTTCCACCTCGTCTAAATGCCATTACAATACTACAAAAACTCTACAAAGAAAAAAAACATACTACCGTGCTGTGTGTGTGTGTGTGTGTGTGTGTGTGTGTCCTCGCCCCTAGCCTCACCTCTGGGCTCGTAGCGGTAGGCCAGTTGGAAGCCGGAGTAGGTGGTGAACTCGTCGCTGACAAAGTCTATGACGAGGGTGTCCTCCGGCGACGTGACCAGCCAGTCCCCCGTCAGATCCCCGGACACTCGGAGCAGCTGTTCCGTCCGCGCCTCGGAGCCGTAGATCTGGACAGGGAGGGAAGGGCATGTTTTTTTATTTTTTATTCTTTATTTTTACAACAAAGGAACCAGCTCAAGGGCACACACAAAAAAGGAAACAATAATAAAAAAAAGCCCGCTATTCGCTGCTCCTAAAAAAAGAATCAAAAGAGTGGCCGAAAGAGAGGTCAATTTAGGGAGATGCGATTAGTCTCTTATTCTGTTTACTGTTTATTGTTTTTGCTCCGAACAAGAGTAGAAAGAACGTGATACTTATTGTCTAAGCTTTGCCTTTTAGATTTTCCTGTTCAATTTCACTTCGTTAGTTATTAAATCAGCATTACAGTAATCTAAGTACGTTCTGAAAAGTTATTATTTCATTTGTTCCAAGACGCTTATTAATAATTCCTCTGTAGTGTTTTTAATTTTATTTCTCGGGCACATATTTTTTAGTCCACGATTTGCTGTTTTTTCTAGTAAGTTTTCTCTCCCCACAACACAGACACAATCATTTATAGGCTTAAGAATTGTTCCTTTTCGCTGCCCCTCGTTTCATTACCCTGAGACGAGTGGACAGACTAGAAAACTATTTTTTTTGTGTCGAGGGAAAGGTTCTGAAAAGCCTATTACACTGCACGGAAAAAAAAGAGAAAAAGAAAAACTCAATCCGTGTTGCAAAAATTAAGGTCATATATTTTCTTCTCTATCATATCTTTTCAAAGCGTGTAAGAAAAGAAATATATACACATTTAAGAGGCAATTACACATCTTTTCGCGCGTTCTGAAACTATCTCGTAATCAAAAACAGAAGAGTGGAAATAGAGAGAAAACGCGAGATGAAAATAAATATCACATTGCGTCGAACTTCAAAGAGTTTTCAAGCACCAATTACTGTTTTTCCGAGGCTGGCGCAAACTCGACTCGGCGCGGCGTCAGTGTCAGTGCCGTCGATTAAAATGATGAAATGACAAAACAAAATAAAATGAAATAAAATAAGATGATAAAAATTCCCTACTGGTCTTTCCATCCCACCCACCACAGCACTGTCATTTATACTCTCTCTCTCTCTCTCTCTCTCTCTCTCTCTCTCTCTCTCTCTCTCTCTCTCTCTCTCTCTCTCTCTCTCTCTCTCTCTCTCTCTCTCGCCCTATATTACACTAAATCGAGTCTCTTCCTGATCAAAGCCTTATGGTATGATCGCTGATGCCCTTTAGTCCCACCCCACACCCTCCCTTTTACGCCCTTACGCCCACACCCGCTAATACTTCCCAATTCTCCTTCTTCCAATTTCCTTTTGTTCTCTTGTTTAACTCAGCCTCTCAGTCTCTCTCTTTTTTCCTCCTAAGCCTACCTATTTATCTACCTACCTAATCTATTTTAATTTTCCTTACCTCGCTTTCCTTTTGTTTTCGTTATTTCATCAGCCTATCTGCCTCTTTTTCTTCCTATGCCTTCTTTTCCGGTTTTGTGTGAGGCCTCTACCTACCTACCTGCCTATCAGCCTACCTACGTACACACGCACACACACACGAACACCAGCCTCATACCCTGCTTACTTCACCGCCTCGCCACCCCACCAGCAAATTAATTAAAGTCAAACAAAATCGCCCCCTATCGCAAAAGGTTGAGCCTCTTCCTGTTTGTTTACCTCCCGTGGGCCCTTCTTCTCTCCTCCTCCTCCTTCTCCTCGTCTCTCCTTCACCCACCATAGAGGATGTTTGCACTTCTCGGCTGCTCAAGGAAGGGGAAGAAAGCCTTTGCTAGAATTTATTGTGTCAATCTCAAGAGGAAACAAAGAAAAGGGCACGAAGAGGAATTATGGAAAGTGAAGTAATGGGAAGAGTGGAGGAGGAGGAGGAGGACGGGAGGTGAAAGAGGATTAGAAGGAGGAGGAGGAGGAGGAGGGTATGGAAGGGGGGAAAGAGAAGAAAAAGAAGAAAATATAGAAGCAACGGTAATATTTATACTACTACTACTACTACTACTACTACTACTACTACTACTACTACTACTACTACTGCTACTAAAAATAACAAAAAAACAATACCTATCAAACTAATGTAGAAATAACAACACCGACAAGACTTTTCAATTACTATTTTCTCTCATACGGGCGAAAATTCAATACTGTACTTGACATCATAATCTATCCACCTGATTTAAAATTCCAAGAAGCCTGCTTAAGTTTGGAGCCGATGTTTACAGGCAAATAACTTACGCTCGTCCGGCAACTTGATATATTCCTCTCCTTATCGAAACTTAATTTAACTTCTTCGAACGGTAACATCAAAGCTCAACACTCACTGGGTTATTTGAATCTTCCATCGCAATATGAACGTGAAAATGATGGCGGCGATAAGCTCGTTTAGAGTTGTAGGAGCAAGTTAAGGCGCGGTGCCATGCATGAAAGAATGATGCGAGTTTTTTATATGAATTTTTTCGCTTTCCAGAATTGCTTTTCCAAATAAGGGACGGCAATTGTCCAGTCGCCATAAAAAAATAATATTGCCAATTTTTTTTTTACAAGAATAGAATTAAAAGAAAATATAAAAGTTACAAGAATATAATTAAAAGAAAATATAAAAGTTACAAGAATAGAATTAAAAGAATATATAAAATTGATAATGTTGGGGAGGCGGTGGCCGAGTGGTCAGCGCGCGGGTGTGGTGAATCCGAGGACCAAGGTTCGGGTCCCACCGATGTACGCTGATCATTTTCAACCATCGGCGAGTGGCAGAAGATTACCCAAACGTTGCCCAGGGGCGGTATTAATAAAGGGTTCTAGGAGTCCTTTTAGAATGGATGCTAGAAGCTGTTTTCCTTCTAGCATTAGGTTTTAACTTTACTGCTTGGAGCTGGATTTTCCTTTCACGTAAAAGCGCGAATGGCATTACTTTCAACCATGTCTTGGTCTTGGCACGCTGAAAGTCCAAAAGCCTGATTGTTTATGGTTACAGCCTCTTAACGAAGCCTAAACGGCGATGTTAGCAGTAAAGTCGCGATTCCTAGCAGTAAACTCGCGACTTCTAGAACCTAGCAGCAAAGTTAGGATTAAACTCACTTTGAAAGTTGAATTTCACTCCAAGGACCCTTTATTAATACCGCCCCAGATCTTCAATCAACTCCAACTTCAGCAACTTCGGTCAAGTGGGGCACCGGGGGGCAGCATTGGCCTGGCAAGAGCCATATACCACGGCAACCACTATAAATAAGATTCGCCTGCGCCACTAACGGGCTGGGGTCGTCGAAGAGACCCCTCAAGAAAGCTTACCGGCGTTACAGACAGCACCTAAAAGAAAAACAAATGAGGGCTCGGAATAATAAGTAATCAATAAGCTCTAACATGCTACTCAAACGCAATTCAGTTTTCATCACCCTTACTTTGAAACTCACAATAACATTACGAAACACCAACGGCGAGCCTTTGAAACTGTGCCTAAAACTGGAGCGATTAAAGAGTTTACTGTAAGAAAAGTTGGAAAGTTTCGTTTAGTCGGCGCAACATCTGTGGCCATATGCCGGAGAGAGACAGAAGGGGAAAGAATTATAGGAGATTAATACCTGGTACCCATTCGCTGCCGGGTGGACAGGGGCGCAGGGTATGTTTACTGTAAGGAATTGCAACTCTCAATAACCACTAACCATAACCACGCATCTTTAAATACCCCAAACCAATACAACACAAACAGCCTCGCCGAGTTCTCGAAGTTGCGTATCCTTCATGCAGTCTCGCACGCCCATCACATCAAACATCAAGACGGGACCTCGGCGCCGTGTTTAACAGCTGACCGGCTTTCCTTCGACTTGCTTAATGTATTGTACCTGTAAAGTGCTGTCCTGTGAGTTAGTGTGTTTGTGTTTCGGAGGGTTACGACTCGGCAGACCGCTTGGCTTGGTAACTCCTAAATTCAATATAGTTTACGAAGCATGATTGTTTTTATTGTTGTGTTTATTATTTATTCGTAATTCTTCATGTATCATCGATCTTCTTCTTTTCTTCTTTTTTTTTTTCTTCTTCTTCTCCGTCTCCTTTTTCTTCTTCCCCTTCTCTTTTCTTCTTTTTCTCCTTTTCTTTTTCTTTTTTCTTCTTTTCTTGTTTACTTCCTCTTCTTCTTTTTTTCTTGTTTGCTTCTTCTTCTTCTTCTTCTTCCTCCTCCTCTCTTCAGCGTATTCGATTAAAAACATGACAATACTTTTTTTCTACGTAAACAAAAAAAATACATATAAGTGAAAATATAAAAAATTGCAGATGCTATAAAAAGTTCAGGTCCATTTTGCATTTTTAATTTTTTTCTTGTGACGGTGAAGTAAAATCATTTAACTTTTGAGGGGATTGTTATAATGTGTGTTGTGAATATTTGTATCTGCCTATGTAAGTATGTATGTATGTATGTATGTAGCCTTATGTATGTATCGATGTATCTGTATCTCACTGTCTATCGATCTATCTATCTATTTGTCTGTCTGTCTGTCTCCGTCTATCCATCAACCTAATTATATATCTACCTTTCTATCTATCTGTCCATTTATCAATCTATCCACCTACCCACCTACCAACCTGCCTACTTACAAACCACTTTATTAACCCAACTACTTCCAACCCGCTCTCTTTTCTACGGACCTACCCGGCTATCCATCTACCTCTCGATCTACTTAAAGAGTGACCATAAGCTCCATTTTGAAAACCTTCGCAAAAGTGTCTTAAAATTTATTCCCTGCGATGAGCGATGGGGTCGAGGCTGAGACGAAGATCCACAAGGTAATGGACGCGTGCTCGGGTAGAGGGGGAGGGAGGGAGGGAAGGAGAGGTGAGGGGAAAAGACAGGAGAAGGGGTGGAGGGAATAGATGGGAGTGGAGGAAAAGGAAAGATAAGGGAGAGACATACTGTGAGGTGGAGAGAAAAATGGGAGAAGGAGGGACTGTTAGGAGGGAGGAAAGGGGAGAGAAGGTGAGGGGAAAAGACAGATGAAGGGGTGGAGGGAATAGATGGGAGTGGAGGAAAAGGAAAGATAAGGGAGAGACATACTGAGAGGTGGAGAGAAGAGCGAGAGAGGGATGGAGGAAAGAAAGGTTATGATGAGGTAGGAAAGGAAGGAGAGAGAGGGAGAACAGAAGGGCGAATGAAAGACAAAGGGAAGAAGGAAAAGAAAGAGAAGAGAAGAAAAGAAAGAATGAGAAGGAAAGAAAGGGGGAAGGATAGGTACACACACACACACACACACACACACACACACACACACACACACACTCACACTCAAAAGTAAACGAAACGCCGCTCCGCTTTGATGCATATCCCGAAGGCGTGGGCGTGACGGGCGACGTTAAGGGGCCCAGCGGGAGAGGCGGGTGTGGGTCCATTCTCATTTAGTCTTCAAGTATTGGCGCGTTATGAGTCCCCGTGCGCCCATGCCCTCTTAAGTTAACGGTAAAGACCTCCTCTCCTCCTTCTCCTCCTCGCCTTCCTCCTCCTCCTCCTCCTCCTTCTCCTAATCATCATCCATTTTACTCATATCTGATTTTCCTGAACGTTAACTTATACGTCTTCTCTCGCTCCTGTTGCTTTATAAGGGATGAAGGGAAAGGTATTATACAGGTAAACTGGTTCTCGTTGGTTGATTGCTGTTCGCCTGTCATCGCTTCCCATCGTCTATCCTCGCCAATTCTGCTTTCATCCTCTATGTTACGAGTTGGGTTTTGGTTTTCATTACTCGATAGCTCTTTGCCAGTCGATGTCCGTCTTCCTCAAGCCTTAACAACCTTCGCCTGACCTAACCTAACCTAACCTAACCTAATCTAACCACATTAATCCTTTATGTTACGAATTGGCTTTTGGTTTTCATTACTCGATAGCTCTTTGCCAGTCGATGTCCGTCTTCCTCAAGCCTTAAAAACCTTCGCCTAACCTAACCTAACCTAACCTAACCTAATGTAACCTAACCTAATCTAACCTAACGTAATCTAACCTAACCTAACCTAACCTAACCTAACCTAACCTAACCTAATGTAACCTAACCTAACCTAACCTAACCAAACCTAATCTAACCTAACCTAACCTAGCCTAACATAACCTAGCCTAATCTAACCAAACCTAACCTAACCTAGCCTAACCTAACCTAACCTAACCTAATCTAGCCACACCAACCCCTCGCCTAACCTCGAAGTCCCTTCCTAACCACACAACCCACACCTATAACCTCGATGTCCATACCTAACCCCACCAACCCTCGCCTAACCTCGCCAGCCCTTACCTAACCATTCCAACCTTCACCCATAACCTCGAAGTCCTTACCTAACCACACAACCCACACCTATAACCTCGATGTCCTTACCTAACCCCACAAACCCTCGCCTAACCTCGCTAGCTCTTACCTAACCATACCAACCTTCACCTAACCTTGCCAGTCTTACAGTCCATGTTCTTCAGTGGAATGACAGAGGATGATGATATTGATGATACGAAAAGAAAAAAAATAATTACGCCATTCTGTAATAGGAAGAAAAGAAGAAGAAAAAGAAAAAGAACAGGACACACTAAATAACCAAATGCAAGCTATCCCAAATATAACAACAAAACAAAATCTAAACCAAATACGAGATGTGCTTGTTACTGTAATGAGAGGAGTGATTTTGTGATATACCCTAGCCTAAAATGTGAAGGCAGGGGGCAAACGAAATGGTCAAAGTTTACACACCAACAAAAACACACACACACACACACAAAAAAAAAAAAAAACTAATGACCAACAACGCGTAAGAAGGATGAGAAGAAGAACTAAAGGATAAAAAAAAAAAAAAGTGGGTCATGCGCGCGGGTGGTGGCTCTCGTCACTCAGATCTTGACGAAACTCTTAGCGAAGTTTGGGTTGGCGCGGGGGAAGAAGGGTTATGGGGCAGGCAGCGACCCCCCTCCATCACCCTCCCAGCATCACCAAGACTAATTGTGTGCCTTGACGGCGACGCGTTGAGGGGTGAAAAATTACTAATGTGTTTGGAGGCAAGGAAAATTAATGAGTAAGCTTAGTGTGGTGGTCATGTGTGTGTGGGGGGGAGGGGGGGAGGGGGGGGGGATGGTATGGGCGTGGGGTGGAGAGGGAGCTAGAAGGAGGCGATATAAGACGAGAAAGATGAAAAGAAAAAGCAAAAAAGGGTTAAGGGGGAAAATAACTAGAAAGAGGAAAAGTTGTTATGGGATCCATCATGTGGCCAACCAACGCCAGCTGATGATAACGAAGGAAAGTGAGAGAATAAGCAAGACGAGGTAAAAGAAGTGGTATAGTGAATAATAATAATAATAATAATAATAATAATAATAATAATAATAATAATTCCGATAAAATGATCAACAGCAAACCAGCAACATTAACAAACTATACACACACACACACACACACACACACACACACACACACACACACACACACACACACACACACACACATACAAACACTTCCCTCCCCCACCCACACACACACTCCCTACACATCCCTCCCACCCCCCTCCATCCCCTCTCCCAAAACACACAATCGGCCAACTCACCCACTGAACCCAACACAAGGCGCACAATCATCGCGACACTCCCTCGAAAACAAGTGGTTGAGGCTTATAAAGAAGGTCTGTACCGCGCGGAAATCGGATTGCCGCCCCGCTATTTGAAGAGCGGAACGCGTGTGTTTTGTGCGCCCGGCAAAAAACACACCACCAAGCCCCTGCGAAAACAAGGCGGCGACGAGCTTCTCCCTAAACTTTCCTTCATTCTCCGTCCTTCCTTGTTGGTGGTTGATGCTGCGGTTAGGGAGGAGGATAGGAGGAAACATGAAGAAGAAACAGAGGTACAGGAAGGGACGTGACGCCGCAAGACCCCGGGAAAAACAAGGCTACGAGCGGCGATCTAGACTTTCCTTCATCCTCCGTCCGTCCTTGTTGGTGGTTGATGCTGTGGTTAGGGAGGAGGATAGGAGGAAACATGAAGAAGAAACAGAGGTACAGGAAGGGACGTGACGCCGCAAGACCCCGGGAAAAACAAGGCTACGAGCGGCGGCCTAGACTTTCCTTCATCCTCCGTCCGTCCTTGTTGGTGGTTGATGCTGTGGTTAGGGAGGAGGATAGGAGGAAACATGAAGAAGAAACAGAGGTACAGGAAGGGACGTGACGCCGCAAGATCCCGGGAAAAACAGGGCTACGAGCGGCGACCTAAACTTTCTTTCGTTGGTGTTCCTAAGAGCCGATTTCACAGTCCACCACAGTGTCTTCGTAACAGCCCGAACCAAACTATAGAATCCCATACAATCGAAAACGGTGAGGTCTTCGATGCCACGCTAAATACACAAGACTTTTCCTGTGTAGTTTAATCAAATTTGTGAACTTAAATACAAACACCAGACACTATACAAGGAAATTTCGAAGGCTCTGGTATTGGTTTGGGAGCTTACTAACCCGTCATGGGGAACTGTACAACTGGCCCTTAGTGGTGGTCTCCGGATTGAGGCTTTAGTTAGTGACGGCGTTTGGCAAGGAGAAGAAAAGTAAACAAGAGAAACGCAACGCCACGAAGATCCAGCGAAAACAGGTCGATTTTCTGCTCCCTAAACTCTCCTTCCTCTGTCATTGGTGGTGGTGGTTGACGCTTTGGTTAGTGGAGGCGCTTGTCATGGAGGAGAAATACACAAGAAGGACCTAACGACACCAAACCCAAGGAAATCAAGGTGACGAGCGGTTCCCTAAACTTTCTTTCAATGTTTGTCCTTGGTAGCGGTTTTCCCATTGACGCTTCGGTTAGTGGCATTGGTAAGCATGATTGAGGACAGGAGTAAACGAGAGATGCAGGAAAGAATATTTACTTAAACACTCCGCTGTCTCGCCCCTCACTCTTTCTTGTGCCCAAACTCCTGACGCGAAAAGAAGCGAAAAAAACAAAACCGGCAAAGAAACAGATGGAAAGTTTTGTGTCCCGACTCGACTGAATGTTCAACTCTTATATATATGTGTGTGTGTGTGTGTGTGTGTGTGTGTGTGTGTGTGTGTGTGTGTGTGTTGCAACCTGTGACGTCCGTAGCACCAAGTTTATTTAAGCAGCTTGTCGATAAAAAGTGTTTAATTCCACGGAAACAGAGTGTAATCTTATTCAGAGTGTTTCGTAGCCTCCAACATGCGGGCAGAGCTTCAAGAGGTAGTGGTGGGGCCGCAGGTGTCAAGGTGAATGTGTGGGTGGATTTTCTTTATTAAATTTATCGGGGAAAAAAATACTAAGGGAAAATTTTGAGAGCGGCCAATTCCCACCAGCGCTATTTTTCTTTATCCTTGTCAATACCTTAGGCTTAAATGTCTCTTCCTTTTCCTCCTCATCATCTTTTTGCTTCTCCGTCCCTGTCTTCTAAATCTACCGTACACTCGAATCCTTCCCCTTTACAGCAATCATTTTCTTCTCCTCCTCCTCCTCATCTTTCTGCTTCTCCGTCCCAGTCTTCTACATCTACCGTAGACTCGAATCCTTCCCCTTTACATCAATTCCTCCTCCTCCTCCTCCACTTACCCTTCCTATTCCTCTTTGTCGTTATTCCAATCCTACTACAAACAGAAAAGTGAATGAGGAGAGTGGAGCGGCGCACGAGTAGAATGATACCACCCTTGATGGCTCCGGGACATGAGAAACGACTTACAAAAACTCGGCCTCTTTGCGCTGGATAAGAAGCGAGTCCAACGGAGCCAGATTGTCGTACTCAGGATCATATATTTTACAACTTCCGACCCAAAAACTGTCTCCTGGGCCCCAGTAACGAGATTCATCTATATTTATCGTTAAAATAGTTAATTCCTGATGTTTCTTGGCAATACATAGGCGTCAGAAACCGGTAAATACTATGCTCTGTGTACGATAGTCTGGCAACGGTGGAGGCGACTACGGGAGGATTCTAGAGTGGCAAGTTCTGTTGAGTACATAACTTCATTTTTTTTGAGCTCCGGATTATATTGATTACAAGAAATGACGCTCTACCGATTCAAACGAGGCGATGAAATAAAGACATGGAATTTTTATTTATTTTCTAGAGTCATCCGTCACTGGAATAACCTTCCCGCAAAAGAAATTAGAGCGAAAACCATCTACCATAGCACTGAACATTAAATTTTTCGCGACAGGAGTGAAATGAACGTTCTTTAACCCACTCTTTTACTCCTCCTCCTTCTCCTCCTCCTCCTCCTCTTCCTCCTCCTCCTCCGCCTGCTCTTCCTATGCTTGTTTTATAGGTCCCTGAATTGCCTGACGAAAACATAAAAGTGAAGATTAAAACTAAAACAGGAGGCCTCGTTATGTGTCATCAGGCTTCCATGGTTCTTACACCGCCCTCTCCTCCTCCTCCGTCTCCTCCTTGTTCTCGCTTTCCCTGACGGAGACGGCACCACTCACTCCCCGGTCATTATTTTCTCAGATTCCGATGCCTGGAAACATTTACTTGGTATCCTTATCTAAAACTTGGCTTCCCAAAAACACTCCCTCGCCTTATCTGGTGCCGACGAAGCCCATACGAAAGACGGATCAAAAAAGATTGCAGAGACTAACTTATGAGAATTTATTTTTCCTTTATATATTGCGATAAGAAAAATGTTGGTCTTGGTATTCGTCAGATGTTGTGTTGTGAATTTTCGACGAGGATGGGAAACTGAACTATTCTGAGCGGACCCAAAGATACCTAGAGAGACACGCCCGTCCTCGTCAACAGACCGACTTTGTCCCCACCCTTGAGACGCCGACAGATATAAAAATGCCACTTAAATAAAAATGAGTCGACAGATACATTCTCAGATAGATAAATAGATAAAGAGATAGATAGATGTGCAGAAATATACTTAAATAGATGAGGCAGATATAGAGATGGATAGATAAACAGATAGAAAAGAATAGAGAGAGAGAGAGAGAGAGAGAGAGAGAGAGAGAGAGAGAGAGAGAGAGAGAGAGAGAGAGAGAGAGATAGAGAGAGCAGATGAGGATGAGGAGGCGAAGGAGAGGAAAATAAATAACAATAGAAAAAGTGTGAAAAATAAAAGTCTGAGATGAAAGAAAACCACTGAAAAACACATGAAAAATATCCCCCCCTTCCTCCCCCCACCCTCTTCCCCTTCTTACAGACAAACATTCTCGCTTTTAAAACTCAACGAAAAAACAAAACATAAGAAGACGGCTTCTGATCCGCCTCCCCGCCGCAAAAAAAAAAGCGTAGAAAAAAAACGAAGCATAAAAACCGCTGTGATGTTAGGGACACGGTTAACAAAGTCGATATCAAAAGGAAATTCTCAGCTGTTTTGCGATAAGAGGACTTTTTTTGGAGGACTTTCCTTTCCCTCGCAGCATCAGAGGCCTAACACGACAGCTGACAGACTGATTTGGTGCACTTTTCCCATTTTTTTTTTTTTGAAGGCTTGGCCATATCACTGTGTCGCTTCTAAAGAGTCTGCTGTCCCCTCAGATCCAGCGCCCACGAGTACTTTTATTAGACTACTGTGGACTATTTTTAAAGACGCTGCTGGATACTGTCTCCCACACACACATATCGCATTCTTTTTTAATCCAGGGTAGAGCAAGAAGAGAACTGGGTTAGTGAAGAGGGTATAGAGGAGGGGAAGATGAGAAAGAGGATGGGTGTATGTTCGTGAAGTGTTGGTACGTGAACTGTTCTTATGTTAAAATATTGGAAACTGGATAACGTCTGCACACTCGCTCGCCATTTCATTTCTTTCATCAAGGGTATAGCAAGAAGAGAACTGGGTTAGTGAAGAGGGTATAGAGGAGGGGAGATGAGAGAGAGGATGGGTGTATGTTCGTGAAGTGTTGGTACGTGAAATGTTCTTATCTTAAAATATTGGAAACTGGAAAACGTTTGCACACTCGCCCGCCGTTTCATATCTTTAAACAAGGGTACAACAAGAAGAGGAAGTGTGGTGAAGACGAAAGACAGTAGGAATGTAGAGTTGTACGGTGCAAGTTCGTTAATTGTTTGATGTAAGAATATTAAGGGAAGGTTAGCATGTATCAGGACACCTCTCCTCCCGAAATTGACCTTTCTTTCGGCCACCTCTTTTGATTCTTTTTTTTAGGAGCAGCGACTAGCGGGCTTTTTTTTATTATTGTTTCCTTTTTTTGTGCCCTTGAGCTGTCTCCATTGTTGGGGGGAGAGAGAGAGAGAGAGAGAGAGAGAGAGAGAGAGTGGGGGGTGAGGCGAGAGATTTTCCTTTCAAAACATGTGATAGCTATACGTCTCTCTCTCTCTCTCTCTCTCTCTCTATCTCTCTATCTGTCTCTTTTCATGCCCAAGCTATCCTCTTCTCTGGTTTTTATTCTCTGTATTTCCATTTTCGTTTCAAACACAGAAACACACATCACTTGAAAACGATACGCCGAAACCATTGCTGGGCTGTCCGTTGAGGCTTCGGTTGCTATCCACTCTGAGGCATCGAAATAGTCTGTAGCTCAACGCCGTCTGTGAACGCGTGTGTGTGTGAGGGGGGGGGGGGGGGTCTTCGCCTCGTCTGCTCGCCGGAACCACCAGGAAGAGAAGGAAAAGATGAAGCGTCACCAAAAGGATCAAAAGGAACAGGAAAACCGATTGCGGGCGAGTGGCGGCGAGCGAGGCATCAATGTTACCTTCTTCCCGTCACCAAGCTTTAAATTCCTCGCTGTAATCGCCCCTTTTTGAGTAAATTATCTCTCCGGTGACTTATTATCCTTCCTATCCTGTGTACTTCCCTCCACCTCAGCCTCCTCCTCCTACTCCTTTTGCGGGAACCAGAAACATGAAAGATGGAGCGTCGCCTAAATGATAAAGTGAGACTGGATAGCCGATTGCGGGCGTGTAGCAGCGAGCCATCCAGTAATTTCTTCTTCCTGTCGTTAACCTTAACCCGGTAGCAGCAGGGATCATGTTTCTTAATGGTCCCTCTAATCGAGAAAAAATAGAAAAAATCATCACTCACACAAACCATTTCATAATATATATTGAAGCATTTGTGATCAGTTTATGTATCATCTATTTTTTTGGGGGGGGTTAAGCCATGGCACAAATTTGGCCCGTCGCTGCTACACGGTAAAGCCACAAATTTGGCCCGTCGCTGCTACACGGTAAAGCCACAAATTTGGCCCGTCGCTGCTACCGGGTTAAGAGAATATCACCCGTAATCAAACCCGAAGTCTTTAAAGTTTAGAGTATCAGCTAACGTATCTATGACTAACTAAGTAATTGAAAGGATACATCACTTCACTAACCCGCCGCTCTTCTTCATCTGAGTCTTTTTCGTCTTCGTATTTCTTTTTCTTCTTCTTTCTTTTCTTTTCTTTTTCATCTTCTTTTCTTCTTCCTTTACTCCTTTTCTTCTTTTTAATTCTTCTTTCCGACATTCCTCCGAGATACCTTCAGTGCAACTTCTCTATCCATCCCAAGTCCATTCCGGCAGTATCAGCTGACTTGCTCCAGTTATGAGTCCTCGCTGTTATGGGGACGCATTATAAGACATTTCGTCGTCCAAGAACACATACTTGACAAGGCTTCCGTAGGAGTTGTGGGCATTTCCAGGGGTAGTTTTATGACCCTGGTGGTAGTTTGACCCTTCTTCTGTACCCTGAACCTGAAGAAACACTCATTAGAATCCGACTGACCCCCTCTTTGACCTTTAGAAAAATACCGACCATGGTCTCCTCCGCTCAGGGTTGTCTCGTACAGAATCTTCCCTATGAGCAAGATCGACGTCGGAGAGGAGAGTCACGTGCGATTCAGTTTCAAAATAGTAGTCGCTGGTTCGATACGGAGTCATTACAGAGATATCCGATGATCCCGCGAAGGCACTTGGTACTAAAGGCTCTCCTCTCCGTCTCGCCAGAAGTTGTAAGCTGTTTTTGGACATTGCTGCGATCCTTATATAAGTGATCTTGTTATGGTAAGGGGATCAAGTTTTCGTCGGCTTTCGTTAGGTGGCTATGATTCTGAGGTAGTTACTGTACTTTTTTTTTTTTTTACTCTTTTTCGACTTTCTATTCTTCTTCTTCTTTTTTTCCTTCTTCTTCTTCTTCTTCTTCTTTTCCTTTTTCTTCTTCTTCTTCTTTTTCCTCTTCTTCTGCTTCCGTTTCTCCTTTTTCATCTCATTTCCGATTATTTTTCAATTTTTATCATCTTCTTTAACAGTTTCTTATCACGGACATTCTCTTTTCCACTTACTTTATCTTTACTTCTTCTTCTTCTTTGGTGTCTTTCTCTTCTTCGTATTTCGTTTTTACTCTTCATTTTTTCAATTTCCTTTTTCTTCTTCCTTTTCTCCTTTTTTTCCTTCTTTCTGCTGCTTTTACTATCATTCTTATCATCATTGTTATCATCATCATCATCATCATCATCATTATTCACTGCAATATATCATTAACTCGCGCTTCGCTTCGTTGTGTAACTCGTTAAGCGGAAGGACATGACTTAGTTTCCGGGGCAAAAAGTTTTAATTATGCACCTGTTCAGAGGCGATCAATCTGGAGACAGGTAGCTTTGTTGTGGAGGGCAAGGGGGAGGCGGAGGAGGAGGAGGAGGAGGCGGAGGACGAGGACGAGGAGAAGAAGAAAAAGAAGAACAAGAAGAAGAAAAAGAAGAAGAAGAAGAAGTAGTAGAAGAAAAAGACAAAGAAAAAGAAGAAGAAAAAGAAGAAGAAGAAGAAGAAGAAGAAGAAAAAGAAGAAGAAAAAGGAAAAGAAAAAGAAGAAAAAGAAGAAGAAGAAGAAGAAAATCAGCGAAACCAACCAACCACGACTGGAAAAACGGTTCAGAAAAAGACAAATCAACCACATTACACTTGCTGGAGACCAATAGCATGGCCTGTAATCTCTCCCACACACTTCATGTCTCTGTGGCCTTGAACCGGCGGCAGCGCTGACACCCAAGTGGCTCCCGACGACACCCGCGCCCCGCTTCTCCCCCCCAAGGGTTTATCCACCAACCAGCAGGGAGCAGAAGCGGCTGGGCGGCTGTGGGTGCACCTCTGCCTCGGCCGGATCACAAATGGAGTCATTGAATTAACGACTGCCAACATGACACGGGAGTCTGCGAGCCGTGGAGAGGGTGAGGAGAGTAAGGGATGCGAGCAGGACGGGAGGAAAGGGAAATAGACGGGGAAGGAGATGGGGGTGAGGCCATTAAACAAGATTGGTATTGTCAGACGCTTCCATCCCCCACACCAAATATTTTCAAAGGTCAAAAATGAGATTAGATACAACTGTTGGCGCAGGAGAACATCTACACACTCTCACATAATCCTAAATAAAAAAAAGAGGTAGCGATTTGAGTTTCCTTCTTCACTTATCCATAAACTGTTTGGCATCGGATACTGCTTCGGATCCCTTTGCTCTCTTATCTCCCTGACCTCCCAACCCAAGCCTACACTAACGTTACTAATGCCAGTATAATATGTGACCTTAGTTATTTGGCCTCTCTGACCTTTAATAGTCTCGTGTAAGTATCCAAAATCGGATTAAAGAGATGATACAGGTTCTTTTTCGAGAGCATGGGTATTAAAAAGTTAGGTATGTGTTGGTTATAGAAGGAACAGAAGAGGTTAAAGGGGAGGTGTAAGGGGGGGGGGGGGGGAGAGAGAGAGAGAGAGAGAGAGAGAGAGAGAGAGAGAGAGAGAGAGAGAGAGAGAGAGAATTTTTTATTTTATGTTATCTCTTTATTTATTTGTTTATTTTATGTTATCTCTTTATTTATTTGTTTATTTTATTATTATTTCTTATATTTTTTTTTATTTCTATTTATTTAATCACTTATTTACTTATATTTTGTGTGTGAAGGTTATAGAGAAACTAAAAGTGATATCGTGTGGGGGATGCAAGAAACTTTTCCCATGCGGTGTATTTGAGAAAGTATATATGATTGAGGTTCAGAGTTTGGGAAGGACGAGGTGAACTCCAAAAACAACAGACGACTGGAAAACAAATAGGAGAAACGACCGATCAGTAAATACAAAGCAATAGATAACGAAAGCAATAGATAACAATAGATAACAATAGATAACAAAAGCAATAGATAACAATAGATAACAAAAACAATAGATAACAATAGATAACAAGAGAAAAACAATAGATAACTGGGAAACAAATAGGAGAAACGAGCGATCAGTAAATACAAAGCAATAGATAACAAAAGCAATAGATAACAATAGATAACAATAGATAACAAAAACAATAGAAAACTGGGAAACAAAAAAGAGAAACGAACTATCAGTAAATACAAAACAATAGATAACAATAGATAACAATAGATAACAAAAACAATAGATAGCAATAGAAAACAAAAACAATAGATAACTGGGAAACAAAAAAGAGAAACGAACTATCAGTAAATACAAAACAATAGATAACAAAAGCAATAGATAACAATAGATAACAAAAACAATAGATAACAATAGATAACAACAGAAAAAACAATAGATAACGGGGAAACAAATAGGAGAAACAAGCGATCAGTAAATACAAAACAAGAGATAACAAAAAACAATAAATAACAATAGATAACAATAGATAACAAAAACAATAGATAACTGGTAAACAAAAAAGAGAAACGAACTATCAGTAAATACAAAACAATAGATAACAAAACAAAAGATAACAATAGATAACAATAGATAACAAAAACAATAGATAACAATAGATAACAAAA
>NW_026111822.1:90000-190000 GCF_024679095.1 Eriocheir sinensis
TCTATACCACCCAGGCATTACAAACTCATTAACTTATTTTTCAGCCTAATTGCGATAAGAGGATGTGCTCTCTTAAGTGCCACACAATACTTAGAAGCTCCTCACAGTGTTTCCTAAAATCTGCTCAACAAAAAAATATAATTATAATATATTTGGCGGTACACTAATGAGCCGGAAGTTTAATTACATCGAAACAGGAGAAGCAAAAAGAAGAAACAGCAAAAGGAAAAAAGAAAAGAAAAGGAAAACAAACAGCACAACACCAACAAAACTTTACTAAATCAACACTGAAATTCAATCACACCAAAGCAATTAATGGACAGCGGAAACAAAAGGACACAAAAGAAAGAAACAAAATATGAAAAATGAGAAGAAAAACACGGCATTTCAACACCAACAAAACATAAATGAATCAACACTAAACTTCAATCACACAGAAACACTTTTAATGGACAGCAGAAGCAAAAGGAGGACACAAAAGGAAAACACAATGAAAAAGGAGAGGAAAAAGACGGCACTTCAACACCAACAAAACCTCAATCAACACAACCGGTCGCGAAGAGCCGATTTCACAGTCCAACACAGTGTCTTCGTAACAGCCCGAACCAAACTATAGAATCCCATACAATCCAAAACGGTGAGGTCTTCGATGCCACACTAAATACACAAGACTTTTCCTGTATAGTTTCGTCAAATTTGTGAACTTAAATATAAACACCAGACACTATACAAGGAAATTTCGAAGGCTCTGGTATTGGTTTGGGAGCTTACTAACCCATCATGGGGAACTGTGGAACTTGCCCGAAACATCTAATGGGCAAAGACAGCAAAAGAAGTACAAGAGAATCGTAGGAAAAACAACAGTACACACCAACAAAACCACACTCAACACTCACGGTCACGAAATCATAATCTTGCTCCGTGTCGAACTGGACGAACATGGCGACGAGGACATGGGCAGCCGGGGAACGCACCACCCACGTACAGTGCACCGACGTGGGGTAGTACTGGTAGGGGCTCCATGTCCCGCTGTGGGCATCCCAGTTCACCTCGGGGAAGGCGACATGCAGGGAACTGTTCTCGGGGGCCAGGTAGAGCGGGGAGCCGTCACACTCTGAGAGGGGAAGGTGTGCAGAGTTAGCAGGTGTGGTGTGGCTGTCTGTACGTGGTGATAGTGTGACCTGGAGTTTTTCTGGGTTTCTGGGTTTCTTTTTACTGTTCCCGGGGTCCAGAACGAGGGGGAAGGGGCCACATTCTACGGGCGGTGTGGAGAGTGTTAGGTGTGATGTGACTGTCTGTACTTAGTGATACTGTGAACTGAATTTTTGGGGGTTTCTGGGTTTCTTTTTACTGTTCTTGGGGCACCGTTACCAGATTATCGTATTCAGAGCCTCGTACTTACCGGTTTCTGAGTCATAGCTATTGCCATAAAACACCAATAATTAACCATTTTAACGATAACTATATATGAAGGCAGTTATTGGGGTCGAGGAAGCAGTTTTTGGGTCGGATATCGGTAAACATAGGAGGCTGAGCACGAGAAGCTGGCAACGTTGTCTTGGGATCCAGTAACTAGGGGGAAGGGGTAACATTCTACGGGCATTGTGGAGAGTGTTAGGTGTGACTGTTTGTACGTAGTGATAGTGTGAATTGGTTGTTTTTTCCGGGGTTTGTGTGTTTCTTTTTACTGTTCCCGGGGTCTAGTAACGGGCGGTGTTGAGAGTGTTAGGTGTGGCTGTTTTCTTTTTGTTTCTGTGTTTCTTTGTCTGTTTTCGTGGGGCATGTTATTACAGTTCTCCTTTTTTCTTTCGTTTCTTTCTCGATGTTACAAACTCAAAAGATCGTGTCCTGTTGCCTCTCGCATTTATCTAACACTCCCCAATTTATTTTTCCTGGACCTTATCAAAATCCACTTCTTCCTTCCCGCCTCTCTCCCTCTCTCTCTGTCTCCCTCTTTCTCTTCCCCTCACACTCTGCGGGGCGAAGGTATGGAATGTGTTAGCAGGTGTGGAGTGATTGTGTGAAGTGACTGTATGGAGTGACTGTATGGAGTGACTGTTTCCTCTTTTTCTTTTACAGTTTCCGGGGCCCAGCAACCAGGGGGAGGGAGTCACACTTTGCGGAGAGGTGTGGAACGTGTTAACAGGTGTGACTGTGCGTGACTTGTGGTTAATTAGTGTTTCTGTCTGTCTGCCTTTGTTCACGGGGTCCAGGTATTGCTATTGGGGGAACTGTCACTCCACGGGGCGACGGTGTGCTGTGTGTTGGCAGGTGTTAATGGGTTGGTAGGTTACTTGTGCTTGATTAGTGTTCCTGTCTGTCTGTTTTTGTTCACGGGGTCCAGGTACTACTGTTTGGGGAGCTGTCTCACTCCACGGGGCGACGGTGTGCTGTGTTGGCGGGTGAAGGGAGTTAGGAATTAAGTATATAGCATTAGGGAATAAGGAATCAAGTAGGTTGGTAGAAAGTAACATAGACGAACAGGACAGGAAACATGGACTTCTTGGAGAGGGGTAAAGAAGGGAAGGAGAGGAGAGTTAAGAAATACGAAGAAAAAAAAGTATTTCCCTTGACGCGTAGCAGAATCTTATCGAGGTAGAATGATATGTATGTCTTTCCGTCTCTGTTTCTGTCTGTCTTCATGTATGTCTGTTTTTTCTATACGTCTGTCTATCTGTCTGTCTGTCCGTCTCTTTGACTATCTCTTCTACCTAACCATTATTAACTATCCTACATGATGCGTTTCCTCAGCTTCCTCCTCATTGCTGCTCTTCCAATTGTCCACCTCTACGTTGCCTTCTTTATCTCGACATTTCTGCAATATTTCCTCACACTCGTCTTTATACTCAGCCTCATCATTGACGTTTTCCTCCTCGCCCTCGTCCTTCTTCCTCGTCCTCGTCCTTATTTTGTTCTTTATCTCGCCATCTTTGCTCTATTTCCTCACTCGTTTTTATGTTAAGCCTCATCAATGACGTTTTCCTCCTCGCCCTCGTCCTTCTTCCTCGTCCTCGTCCTTATTTTGTTCTTTATCTCGCCATCTTTGCTCTATTTCCTCATCATTGACGTTCTCCTCCTCGCCCTCGTCCTTCTTCCTCGTCCTCGTCCTTATTTTGTTCTTTATCTCGCCATCTTTGCTCTATTTCCTCATCAATGACGTTTTCCTCCTCGCCCTCGTCCTTACTTTCTTTATCTCAACATCTTTGCTTTATTCCCTCACACTCGTCTTCATATTAATCCTTATCATTGCCGTTCTCCTCGTCCTCGTCTTCACCGTCCTTCTCCTTTTTCCCGTCTCTCGATATCACGAAATCAAGAGGTCGTGTCCAATTGCCTCTCGCATTCACTAACACACCCCAATTCATTTTTCCTCGACCTTATCAATCTTCTTTTTCCTCCCTCTCCCTCTCTCTCTCCCTCTCTCTTACTCGGTCTCCCTCTTTCTCTCCCTCTCTCTGCCTGTCTCTCTCACGGGCGCCCCTGAGGTCAAAGTTCAACGGCAAAAGGTCACACGTTCCACCCTCTCCCTCTCGGTCCTACGCACCCATTACGAGGGGGAGGGAATGGCGGAAAATGGCCAAATTCTAAGCTTCACTCTGGGAATTAGAGAGGAAGGGAGAGTCTAGGATAATGGGATTGGCACAGGAGCTGGAAAGAGGAGGAAGAGAGAGGAAAGGGGAAGAGAGAAGATAAAGGAAGAGGAGGGTGAGGGAGGAAGGGTAGGGAGGATAGAGGTAAGAACAGAGAAGAAGAAGAGGAAGACAAGGGGAAGGGGAGGTAAGATGAAATATGAGGGGAAGGGAAAGGATGAGGAAGGACAGTGAAGGGAAGGGATAGGTGGGAAGGGAAGGGAAGGAAGAAAGGGAAGGGAAGAGAAGGGGGAGGGAAATGAAGGGAAAGGAAGGGAAGGGAAAGGAAGAGAAGGGAAGGGAAGGGAAGGAAAGAGAAAGGGAGGGAAAGAATGGGAAAGAAATGGAAAATAACGGAAGGGAAGGGAAGGGAAGGGAAGTGAAGAGACGGGAAAGGAAGGAAGGGAAGGAAGGAAAGGAAAGAAAGGAAAGGAAAGTGAGGAGGGAATGAAAGGGAGAGAAAGGAAAGGGAAGGAAGGAAGAAGTGAAGAGGAGAGAAAGAAAGGAAAGGGAGGAAGGAAAAGGAAGGAAAGAATGTCGAAAATGACAAAAAAAAATTAAAAGACAAGGGAAATGAGGAAAAAGAAGGGGAGAGTGAAGGAAAGGGAAGGAAAGGAAGGAGAATGAAAGGAGAAATGAAGGAGAGAGAAATGAAAAAGAAGAAAAGAATGTCGTAAACCAGAAAATAAATATAAAAAGACAAGGAAAATGAGGAAAAGAAAGGGGAAAGTGAAGGAAAAAAGGGAGGGAAAGGAAAGGATAAGTAAAGGAGAGAGAAAGGAAGGACAGAGAAAAAGAAAACCATGGGGAACATTATGGATAAGGAAGGAGCGATAGGGAAAAAGAGGAAAAGGAGGGGAAAATAAAAGGATACGAAGTGAAAGGATGGTAAATATATGAAGCAGGGAAGCAGGAAAGAGAGGGGAGAGATGCGGAGAAAGAGAAGAATATGTGAAAAGGAAGAAAAATAAAGGAGGAGGAGGAAGAAAAAAATGAAATGGATAAAAAAGGTGAAATATGAGGAAAAGAAAGGGAAAGGATGAGGAAGCACAGTGAAGGGAAGGGATGGGTAGGAAGGGAAGAAAGGGAAGGGAAGGGAAAGGAAGGAAAGAGAAGGGAAGGGAAAGGAAGGGAAAGAAATGGAATAGAACGGAAGGGAAGGGAAGGAAAGGGAAGGGAAGGGAAAGGAAGGAAGGAGAAGGGAAGGGAAAGGAAGGGACAGAAATGGAATAGAACGGAAGGGAAGGGAAGGGAAGGAAAGGGAAGGGAAGGGAAAGGAAAGAAAGGGAAGGGAAAGGAAAGAAAAGGAAAAGGATGTAAAGAGAGAAGAGGAAGGAAGAACAGATAAAGAAGAAGAGGGGAGAGTGAAGAAAAGGAAGACAGATCGAAGAGGAAGAAAAGGGCAGCAGGAGGAAGGAGGAAGGAGAAAAATAGGGGGATAAGAAAATGAAGAGAGTGGAGGAAGAGGAGAAAAAGAACGTAGAGTGAACAGGAGAGAAGAACAGATGAAGAAGAGTGGAGGATGAAGGAAAAGAACACAGGAAGAAGAGGAAGAAAAGGGCGATAGAAGGAGGAAAGAGGGAGAAAAATGGGAGATAAAAAGATAGAGAGAAAAAGGAACAGAGTGAACAGGAGAGAAAAAAACAGATGAAGAAAAGTGGAAGATGAAGGAAAGGAAGATAGGTAGAAGAAAATTGAAAGGGGCGGTAGAAGAAAAGAAAACGGGGGTGAGAAATTAAGGAACAAGGGTATACATTAAAAAAAAAAATCACAGAGCATAAGAAAGATAAATTGAGGGGCGTTGCATTTATATGAAAAGAGACATTATATTACGCTCTTACTCAAGGATTTTGTTAGTGTAAAAAGACGAAATCCCTCTAATTAGCGCGAAGGGCCATTTCAGCCAAAGTACCACGGAACACGGACGGACAGGTGAGCAGATGAGAAGTTAATTAGGAGAGTGTTGAAAGAGAAATGGGTGAAAGAAATAAGACGAAACGAGGAAGGAAGAAATAAAGAAAGCAGGACAGGGGTAACTATGGGAATTTTATGATGCGATGATAATTTTGTTGTTAATTTACAAGAGGGAGAATAATCTGAAGAGTAAGATAGATGATTCCCCAGACAAATAGATGAAGAGACGGAGTTAACTAGGAAGATAATAAAAGAGAACAACCACCTCTACCCCCTCAAAAAAAAGGAAGGAATGATGATGGAGTGCAAATCTGGTGTGATAGCAATATGGAACAACGAAGGACAATTTGAGGCTTCCAGAAAAAGAACGGTTGAAAAAAAAAGATGGACCAACAAAGAAAGGAAAATCATGGGGAACGTTATGGAAAATGAATGAACGACGAGGAAAATGAGGAAAAGGAAGGAAAAAGGAAGGAGATGAAGTGAAAGGGTTGAAAAAAATATGAAGTAGGAGATCAGAAAAGAGAGGAGAGATGAGGAGAAAGAGGAATATAAAAAAAAAAGAAGAGTGGAGGAGGAATAAAAACTGGATAGATAAGAACGGTGAGGAGAAGAGGAGGCCCAGTAAATAGAATGTATAGGGAGAATAGAACATAAGAACATAAGAACGTAAGGAGTCTGCAAGAGGCCAGATAGGATGGAGAGGAAGCAAGTTAAAATAGAGATATGGAAATAGTTCAATAGCCCCAAGAATATATAAGGAACGTAAAATCAGAAATGAAAAAAATGAGAATAATATGGAACAGAAGGAGAGAAAAAGGACTAAAAAAAAAACGAAAGCAAGGGATGATAAAGAAAATACCGAGAGATCAAATCGATATCAGAACCAATTAGAAACGTTGATAGACAAAATATAGAGTAATAAAATAAATTCAAAAGAGACATTCACCCTTATATAGTTGGATGGATATTGAGAGATAGAAAGACCCAGATATAGATAGATAAATAGATAGACGGATATGGAAAGATATAAACAGGTAGATAGATAGATAGATATATACTTGGACAGATAACCAGATAGAGAGATTGGTAGACAGGTCGGTAAGTTGATATATACATAAATAGATATATAGAAAGTTAGATAAAACAGATATAAACAGGAAGATAGATAGATAGATATATACTGGGACTGATAAGCAGATAGATATATTAGTAGACAGATCGGTCAGTTGATATACAAATAAATATATGTATAGAAAATTAGATAAAGACTGATACTTGTCCCCTGTAAGAATTGAGATATAGAGAAATAAGAGACACACATTCCATTGATCGATGTGACCCGGATACACTGACGCAAACACTATTGTCGGACACAGAAAGAAAAAACGACGTTCGCAGAATAGATGTTGACGCAGGAAACAATAGCCATTCATTGACGCACACACACACACACACACACACACACACACACACACACACACACACACACACACACACACAAATAGTGGGACAGATTAAAGGATAACACACACACACACACACACACACACACACACACACACAAATAGTGGGACAGATTAAAGGATAACACACACACACACACACACACACACACACACACACACACACACACACAAACACCACCGCCACCACCACCTCAATCCTAAAAACAGACACTACCAAACGAAACCCCAATCATCCCGTACTCTCTCTCTCTCTCTCTCTCTCCTCTAGAATCACACCGGTTTAACGACAGGCCACCTAGTCTGGCCCATGGTGTCTGTGTGGTCTGATTTACTATGTAAATCTATGTAACTCTCTCTCTCTCTCTCACTATCGCCTGCAGCAGTACTTACGCCCCTCAGCACTTCCGGTGATGCATGCCAACACCACGAACACCGCCGTCACCACCACCGACCTCCAGCACGACCCGCCACGCCCCCGCAGCACCACCATCACCACCTTCTCCTCCTCCTCTTCTTCTTGCGTCTTCATCCCAAGGTCACCGTTCAACCTCCGCTGCGACGCCTCCGAAGCTCCGAAACATCCTCCCGAGTCGCTTTTTGCGTTTCGACTCACACGCATTCTCGTTTTCTTCTCGTTGTTGTTTTTTGGTATGTTTTCCTTTTGCGTAGGTTTGGGGTCGGATTCCAAGGGTGTTTATGGTTCAAGGGCGACCTCCGAATTCGTGCTCCACCGTACAGTTTGAGTGTGTCAGTGTCGCGGCTTCATGATGCGGTCTCGAGGCTTCCCTTCACACGGTTCGATAATTCACTGTTTTCAAGACTTCGATCACTATTTTTCTTCTTCTGCTTTAGTCTGATATTCTCTCTCTCTCTATCAGCTCCTTCACTGTGGGTGCTGTGGGAGAGAAAGAAGATTAAATGCTTAGTCGATAGATAGATGGATGGATAGATAGATAGACAGATAGGTAGATATAGACAGATAGACAGAGGGAGCAGGAGCTAAAAAAATCTTGTTCTTGAGGATAATTTTAGTTTTTTCAAGGAAGACGAAGAGATTACCGCTACGCCTTTGCATGTGTGTGTGTGTGCGTGTGTGTGTGTGTGTGTGTGTGTGACGGAAGGGTTGTTATACTTAATAGTTCTGAAAGTGGATGATAAAAAAAAAGAAACGAGATAATACATAGAAAAAAAAAATCATGCCATGCAAAGAAAATTAAATGTAATCAGCCAGCCAACTTTCTCCCTAAACCTCAAATTTGGCAACACTGAAATATATATAATCATGACCAGCCACTAATAATAACGCTGATAATGATGATGATGATGATGATGATTTAGACGATGATGATACAATATTAACGATGGTGAGGATGATGATGCTAATGGAGGCAATGATATTTTTAATGATGATAATGATGGTAATTTTGATGATGAAAATGGTAATAATGATGATTGTGATGATAAAGATACAAAGAGGAAAGCGTAAGAGAAATAAAAGGAGACTTAGGAGGAGGAGGAGGAGGAGGGAGAAGTAGTAGTAGTAGTAGTAGTAGTAGTAATAGTAGTAGTTGTAGTAGTAGTAATAGGAGTAGGAGTAGGAGTAGGAGGAGGAGGAGGAAGATCTTGAGGAAGAGAAGAGAAAGGATAAGGACAAAAAATAAGATTAGGAGTGGAAGGAGATAGAAGAAGAGGCAGAGGAGAGAGGAAAGGAGAAAGCCAACTCTCTCTCTCTCTCAAACGGCTTCATTGATTACACTTGCGAGAGGCTATTAACAGTTTTCTAAGACACTTTTTCATCACCACCAGTGTGTGTGTGTGTGTGTGTGTGTGTGTGTGTTCTCTCTCCCTTACAAACACACTCATTCCCACTCGCTTCTCTTCACTCATAAAAAAAAACCTACCATTCATTGATTTATCTTTTCGCCGTCCTCTCCCGCGAAGTCTTTACAAACTCTCTATTTACGCCTGCAATCACGCGAGTATTAACGGCTATATTTGTCTTCAGCCTTTCTGTTACTTGTGTCTTTGCTTCACGTATCTTCTTGGTATTTTTTCCTGCTTCCTTTGTGTCAATTTCGTTTTTTCCTCTCTTTTTGCTTCTCTCCATCTAGCGTTCCCATTATCACCGCCGCCGCCGCCGCCGCCACAGTGTTGATTCAGGAGCCATTAACTTTTCTTTTTCTCAATTATTTTCCTTATTTGTTGATTACGCATCCCACTCCTTTCTTTCTCTCTCGCTCTTTCATTCTATTCTTTTATGTGCGTGAGTGGTTGTTTTAAGACGAGAGAGAACACGGACCCGAGTGAGTGATGATGATAATGATGATGAAGGGAGGTAATAATGATAATGATACTTGATAATGACTAGATAATGATGATGGTAATTACTAGAAGAAGGAGAAGAAGAGGAAAAATAAAGAAGAAAAAGAAGGAAAGGAGAAGAAGAAGAAGAAGAAGAAGAACAAGAAGAAGAAGAAAAAGGGGAAGAAGAAGAAGAAGAAGAAGAAGAAGATAAAAGGAGAAGAAGAAGAAGAACAACAACAACAACAACAACAACAACAACAACACCACCACCACCACCACCAACAACAACAACAAGACAACGATGATGCTGATAATGAAAAAAGAAGAAAACGAAGGACAGAAACGACAACATTACCAACAACAACAACAATTACAAAAAAAAAACGATAAAAAAAAGCTTACAGACAAGAAAAAAAAAATCAAATAATCAAGCGGACTTGTTTTCTTCAGCTACCAATAAGTGAATGTGATGACTCATTAGTGTTTCTTTTTTTCATTTCTTTCATTCTCTCTCTCTCTCTCTCTCTCTCTCTCTCTCTCTCTCTCTCTGGAGTGGTCCTAACGAAAGGCACTTCACTATGGCAGTACGTCATGTGTAGGAGGCGATTAGAGAACAGGAAAAAAAATGAGAAGTGAAAAAAGAGAGAGAAAGAGAAACAGGATTAGAGGAAGAGAAAGATGAGATAACAGAAGGAGAGAGAGAGGAGAAGCCATGACAAAGAATAAAGAGATAAAGCAAGCGATATCAAGAGGAGGAGGAGAAGGAGAAGGAGGAGGAGGAAGTATGATAACAAGAGAATGAAACAACGCAATACAAGGAAGATCAAGGAAAAGACAAGGAAATGTAAGAAAGAGAAAGAAAGGAGGGGGAGAGAAGAAGAAAGGAGAAAGGTGCAAGTTATAATACCAAGGGAAAGGAAAGAGGAGATGAGGGAAGGAGATAGGAGAGAGGTACAAGTTATCAGACGGAGGGAAAGGAGAGAGAAGAGGTGAGAGAAGGAGATAGGAGAGAGGTGCAAGTTATCAGACGTAGGGAAAGGAGAGAGGAGGTGAGGGAAGAAGAGAGGAGAGAGCTGCAAGTTATCAGACCAATGGAAAGAAGAGAGGAGGTGGCAGAAAAGCCGAGAGGTTGTACGTGGGTGAAGTAAGTGTATTTTTTATTTATTTATTTATCTCCCATCCTTGAGTTTTCTTCAGAGCATCGTAGACTTATTCGGAGTTAGAAGAAAGTTACGCAAAGTCAAACTAACCATAATTTCGTTTCTCTCTCTCTCTCTCTCTCTCTCTCACTAGATATATTTCCTTTCTTTTTCGCTTTTATTTTATGGTCATTTTTATTTGTGGTCTAAAATGGTTTACGGATTAATAAATTTGAGAGAGAGAGAGAGAGAGAGAGAGAGAGAGAGAGAGAGAGAGAGAGAGAGAGAGAGAGAGAGAGAGAGAGAGAGAGAGAGAGAGAGAGAGAGAGAGAGAGAAAATTGAGACAGAGAAACACATAAACAGAGACAGATACAGACAGACACATGAATAAACAGAAAAAGACAGAGAAAAGAGACAGAAAGAAAGACAGGGAAAGAGAGAGAGTGCGCCCTAATTCCAAAATCATGACCACATCACAAAGTTGCGTTGGGCTGGCCGAGGGGCAGTATATAGATGTCCCCCGATGTCCGCCTACGACTTGGGGAGTTATACGAAGATTTGGAGGTACCGCTGGAGACAGGAGGAAGAATATGAGAGGAGGGAAGGTGAAGGGTAGAGCGTCGAACTTAAGGATGTAAGGGAAAGGTGGGAATATTATTATTATTATTATTATTATTATTATTATTATTATTATTATTATTATTATTATTATTATTGCTATTGTTTTTGTTGTTATTTTTGTTGCTCCGTTTCTTCTGTTTTGCTTTCGTTCTTCAGGTGGAAATATATGGATAGAGATACAGGTAGATAGATAGATAGAGATAAATAGATAGATAGACAGCCAGACAGATAGATAGACAGATAGATAGATAGAGAAATATTAAAAACATGAAATATGCAGACTCGGGAAAACAATAATTATGGGTGAATCTCTCTCTCTCTCTCTCTCTCTCTCTCTCTCTCTCTCTCTCTCTCTCTCTCTGCCCCCCTTCTCTCTTTCCTTCCCTTCTCCCTCCTTCCCTTCTCCCTCCTTCCCTCCCTCCCTCCTTCCCTCTATCCCTCCCTCCCTCCCTTTCTCCCACAGTTGTCATGGAGGATGCACGAGGTATGCTTCCAATCTGCTAGTTGCTGCTAATGACCCTAATTAGCGTCTAACAAGCGGCGTCCGTAACAAGTTGAGATCAAGGGTTCAAAAAGGCAAAACGGTGTGACGAAGGAGCACGGAGGAGGAGGAGGAGGAGGAGGAGGAGGAGGAGGAACAAAAAGAAGGAGGAGGTTTGGAAACGGGAGGGGAAGGGAGAGGGAAGCGGAGGTCGTTAATTAATATAAGAATGAGGGACGAGAGACGGTGAGGGTGAAAAGGAGAGACGGGCAGATGCTCTGTAGGAATGATTATGGAGGTTATGGAGGTGGATTGTGAGGAGACGGAGAGAGAGGGAGAGGTTCAGGGAGGGATATGGGAGAAGGTTAACTGAAAGGGTAAGATGAAAAGGGAGTGAGAAATAGACAAGAGAAGGATAGACGGGTGGAGAAACAGAGAGAAAAATAACAGGGATGATTAAGAGAAAGAGAGAAAATAGGTAGATAAAATAGATAAATATGGATAGATAGACAAATAAATGAGTAGAGAGAGAAAGTAAAAAGAAATGGGCGGGACATACGAGGAAAGTTTAACACCCACACCCACTCACACACACACACACACACACACACACACAGTCACCGGCGCCCCTAACACCCTTTGAGCGAATGAATGAATGACGCAAATTCTGTTCTACTTTCACAAATTCCAATCTGTCTCTCTTTTTAAAACCCTGATTCAATTTTTTTCTCTCTCATAGAAGTACTCCTCGAGGGACTAAGATGAATGAGTGTGTGTGTGTGTGTGTGTGTGTGTGTGTGTGTGTGTGTGTGTGTGTGTGTGTGTGTGTCCATCAAGATAATCACAACCGTATCCTTTCATTGTCAAGGCTTAGGGTCTCATCACATGCTATAAGAGAACGTCCTGAGGAATCGGACAGGACTGAGCGGCAAGTCTTCCCTTCAGCGTTGACGGGTTGCGAGGGGAGAGCTGATTACCCGCCGCCGTCACACGTCTCACACAATTCTTCAGCGTTCTTTTCCGTTTTGGGTAAAGGTTAGCGGTTTCTGGTCGAGTTTCTTTCTTTTTCCGCTATTTTTCTCTATATCCTTTCCCTTTTTCTTCTTTTTCTTGTTCTTTTTTTTTTAGTTTATATTAACAACTGACGCAACAAACTAAATGAATATCTAATGCACGTGTCAAACTGCCTAAAATTATTCATATATACATACATACATACATACATACATACATACATCGAAAAAAAAATCACTCGTTCTCTCTCTTTTTGCTTTCCTTCTTTTTTTCTCACTCTCACTCAAACACACACACACACACACACACACACACACACACACACACACACACACACACACACACACACACACACACACACACACACGCAATGTTATGTTATGGTTCTCTTTACTATGTTTTTATGTATTACGTCGCTTTATGACTGTAATAATAGCGAGGGGCAGGGCAGAGATGATACTTTAAGAGAGAGAGAGAGAGAGAGAGAGAGAGAGAGAGAGAGAGAGAGAGAGAGAGAGAGAGAGAGAGAGAGAGAGAGAGAGAGAGAGAGAGAGAGAGAGAGAGAGAGAGAGAATACAGAATAAACAATGAGAAAAATAAAATAAAAGATGCAAAGACAAATAGAGATAATGATTAAGACGATGGTTTGAAAATAAGGAACGAAGAAAATACAGATAAATGAAGTAAAGAATAAGAAGTAAGAAGCAAAATAAAGCGGAAAAGCAAAATAAAAGACAGAAATAATGAGAATACAAGACGGCGAAAAGAAAGAAAGGGAAGAAAAAAACAACAACAAGACAAGAAAACAAGAAAAATAAGGGAAGCGGTTAAAGAAAATATAATAGAATACAAGAAATAAGAAACAAGAGATCAGAAATAAGGAATAAATCGACGTTGGATTATAAGGATAGACAAGAAATAGAGATGATGGCACTTGTGTGATGAAGAAAAATAAGGGAAGCGGTTAAAGAAAATATAATAGAATACAAGAAATAAGAAACAAGAGATCAGAAATAAGGAATAAATCGACGTTGGATTATAAGGATAGAAAAAAAAATAGATATGAGGGAATTTGTGTGAAGCTGCCTCTTACCCTCTGAACAGGCTCGTCCCTAACACTCACGGCACTGCCTCCTCGGGGACTGAGACTTCTGTGGATGTTCAAATATATCTGGATCAGCCGGGTGCGTCCACACTCTCTCTCTCTCTCTCTCTCACACACACACACACACACACACACACACACGCATGCAGAATAACGCAGTATTATTATTACTATTATTATTATTATTATTATTATTATTATTATTATTATTATTATTAGTAGTAGTAGTAGTAGTAGTAAGGGGGATGGGGTGTGTGGTGTGTGAGGTCCTGGCAGTACCCAGAGATCGACGATAATGGGCATGCACTTGCTCGTGTCGGGAGGGTATACCTGCTGGCGAAAGCGAGTCCAATTCGTGATCAGACCGTGGTGAATCACACACACACACACACACACGCACACACACACACACACAGAATAACCTATATTAACACGACCCCATTATTTAACTGACTGCCTGACTTGCCTGCTGACTACGTGACTGACTGACATACTATTTAGCTATCAAACTAAATTAACTACATATTGACTGTATATTTGATTAACTGACTAAGTGATTGGTCGTCTAGCTAACCGACGACTAACTGAGTACATATACGAGTGACTGACTGACTGAGTGACATGTTTAAAACCCTTTGATCCAATTATTATTCTTCTTTTGCTTCATTCATTTTATTTTCCATACAGTGAACACGAAGAATACTTTGAAGGGATTTTAAGCTTAAATGAAAAACAAAGAACAGATTTCCCCTACATCTCCTCCCCCCCTCCCCCACCCACCCACCAACCCACACCCACACACACACACACACACGTACTACATACATATTTACATACATACACACACACACACACACATACATGCCTTCGGGACATCACGCGGAAGGGATGTAGGAAAACGACAAAGAGAAGAGGTATAAACAGAACAAAAGGCCACAAAAAGGAAGGATAAAAAGGAAGGATAAAGGAATGGAAGCGTGTAGAGGAAGAAGGAGAAAAACGTGTGAGCAGATAATAATTTAACGAAGGAGAAGGGAAGGAATAAGCATAAACTGAATAAAAGGTCACACAGAAGGGATGACTAAAGAGAAAGGAAAAGAAAGATTGAAAAAAAATAGCAGCGAGTAGAAGACAAAGGAGGAACAAAACGAGGTGAACTAAAATAAAATAAAACAAAGAAAAATAAGAGTGTGTGCATGACGATAATTTAAGGAGAGAAGAAATAAACGAAAATAAATAAATGATCAGTTACGAATAAGATAATAAGAGAAAATGAGAGAAGTAGTAAATAAAAAGAAATAAACAAGAAGCTATAAATAAGATAATAGGAGAATAAGAGAAGAAGTAAAGAGAAAAGGAAAACAAATAAAAGTGTACAAGTCGAAGGTTTGAAATGAATTAAAGTTTGGAGAAAGTAAAGAGGAAAAAAATCTATAAAAGGAAAAAATAATAAAAAAAAGTTGATGGCAATTTTGAGAGAAAGTATGAAAATGGCTAAACACACACACACACACACACACACACACACACACACACACACACACACACACACACACACACACATCTTTTAGGTCTTTTTTTTCTCCTACTTCTCCAATTCTTTATTTTCTTTTCTTTTTCCTCCTCTTTCCTCTCCTCTTTCTTCTCCTCTTCCTTCTCCATATTCTCCTCCTAAACCTCTTCTTTCTCTTTTTCTTTCCTCAACACACACACACACACACACACACACACACACACACACACACACACACACATATTGGAGAAAGCATCCCTGACTGAACTAATGGCTTGCTCACGGCTTCCTTGTATTGGGATAACATAAACCCATTTGTCGAAGTCGTTGAGTTTTATTTTTCTGAGCGGAGAGTGAGATCGGAATCCATGTTTGACTGATCCAATGGCGTGCTTCTCTTCCGTGTCGCATCGTACTAAGCTCCACCGTTACTTATTTAATCATGGGTTGCGTTATAAGCTTCATCGTTACATAGCTATCACGTGTTGACTCCATTGCTATGTCACTGGGGAGGCAGAGTGATTGATAACAAAGCTCATGTTTGACTGAGGTAAGTGTATTTTTATTGTAGGATAACAAGCGCTTACTGGAATTCGTCAGGCGTTCTCTTTTCTGGGAGTGATACAAGCTGACATCAGGAATTAAGAGAGAGTTTGACTGAACGAAGATGTGTTGTTGTTATGGTTGTTAGAATCGTGGTAATGCATAGAAATGAAAACAGATGGACTGCAAAGTAACATAATATCGACCCAGGAAATGTAGAAATCCGGCAAACAGAGACCCAAGCGGATGGAAGAATCTAGAACCTGTTATCATAGGAGGAGGATGTACACACACACACACACACACACACACACACACACACACACACACACACACACACACACACACACACCAGACAGAGGAAGGTTGAGAACGTTCAGAAGGGTCTGTGTATGCTAATGAACTACTGATGGTTGATGATGATGATGACATATATTAGAATCAGTACATTTATTTTTTTCTACAGGAGAGGTAAGAGTGAGGACTTCGTAAGGAGTCTCACGGAACGAACGTGGCCCGGGGGTAGGGGGGGAGGGGGCACACGAATCATGAGGTGAGGAAGGGAGGGAGGGAGGGGGAAGGACAGCATTGGCAGAGGTGATTTAGCTTATGAAGGCCTTTTGCTAATCTTGTGGGCGGGACCCGAAAGACCCATGACGCAACGGAAGGGATAATGTAGCTGGTTCCTCTCAAAGTAATGATTTAATGTACTCATAGATCAGTTACATTATATTCAGATGTTATTTTTAATACCATTATTATCATTAATAATAATAATAATAATAATAATAATAATATCACTACTACTACTGCTACTACTATTACTACTACTACTACTACTATTACTACTACTACTACTACTTCTACTACTACTACTACTACTACTACTACTACTACTACTACTACAACAATTACTATTACTATTACTACAACTATTACTACTACTACTACCATTACTACTACTACTACTTCTACTACTACTACTTCTACTACTACTACTACTACTACTATTACTACTACTACAACAATTACTACTACTACTACTACTACCACTACCGCTACTACTACCACTACTACTGCGTTATTCTGCGTTAAACGGCACAACGAACGGAGTATTCTGTGGCCCATGCATGCTGGGTCTTTGCACAGTAGATACTTTAAATTCGATGACCGTGTACTGGGGAGCTGATAAGACAAGTGCGGTGTGTCCTTGATTATAGACCGAAGAGAAACGCAGATCGGAAAGTCCAATGAATATATTTTTATTTCAGATTTAAAGAGCGAGACATATATTTTAAGCACTTGTTAATGTTCTCTCTCTCTCTCTCTCTCTCTCTCTCTCTCTCTCTCTCTCTCTCTCTCTGGACAACCACATTTTCAATACCTTTCAAATATACTCAAATGAAACCAAACATCTTTTCTATAATAAATCTAAATTATACACTACGGTTAATAATGAAATGCGTGGCGGAAAGAAGCGGAGAAACACAGAGTAGTTGACAGAAAGGGTTACAGAATTATGATAAAAAAACAAGGTAAAACAAAACAAGCAAAAATGTATCTAAAAACACACAAAAAAACATCACGTCGCGTACGCAATGTCACACAAGGGGGTCAGACTTCACGATGTGCATGCCTCCGCCGCTTAGCCCTCGATGCCGCTGTGCAGGATGGTGACGCAGGGGAGTCACTGTATTCATCGGTCATGTCAGGCGACGCGGAAGGCAGGCACGCACGCCGACCCTCGCGAGGAATCACTTCAATGTTCGGGTCATCACGGCCGTCATCAAGCTTGTTCGGGCCCCCTCCTCCTCCCCCACCTTCTCCTCCTTCTTCATTTTCTTTTTATCCTTTATTATACTCTTGTGCTTTTTGTTCTTGTTCTGGTTTTTGTTCTTGTTCTTCTTGTTCTCCTCCTCCTCCTCTTTCTCCTCCTCCTTTATATTTTTTCTTTTCTTTTTTTCTTTTTTTCTTGTTCTTGTTCATATTCTAGTCCCGTTCTTGTTCGTCTTCTTATCTTCTTCTTTTTCTTCTTCTTCTTCTTATTATTATTATTATTATTACTATTTTTCTTCTTCTTCTTCATCTAATGCCGAGGCACAAAGGACGCCCAGAAATAAATACTAACACCATTCACGCTTGCAGGTTTTACTGACGGGTAAGTGAAGAAAGTTGCCAGATATTCTACAGACGTCGAAGTACAAGACATGGACTTGTACTGGTCATATCATGTGTTTAAATGTAACTTAAAACAAAAGAACAACCACAGTAACAGAATGGCGACCCAGAAATTGTTTGTCAGGGTAGAGAGAGAACCAGATGGAGAAATAAACTTTTAGCCATTGCCGGAGCACGGAGAAAAGCCGTTGGGAAAAGCCTTTGTTATGCAGTGGACGAGAAAAGGCTGACGATGATGATGATGGGGAAGCGTGAACACTGCTGGAGCGTGTTCTGCTGTTGTCATAATCAAGGTAATAAGGATTTGTGATTAGCAAAGGGGCGTAAAAGAAAAGAAAACAAGAATGAAAAAAAAAGCCCGCTACGTACTGCTCCTAAACAGAGTAGAGTGGCCAAAAAGATAAATCAGTTACGGGCGTTTTATAGGAGAAAGCTTTACCATTTCACACTGCTACGAAATTATCAAATATTGTGGAATGAAAATAAATAAATAAATAAATAAATGTTTTTGTTTTTAACTCCTTACGATCTACCATGATTTGGGGGATCTGCACTCTTATTTAGTTTAGTTTAGTTACTGCTTGACATTTTCACATTTTTCCGTTAAGATATCCTGAAATAGCATCTGCGGAGAGTGATATGCTTTTAACACTCATAAAAATCCGCTTCCTCTGCTTCCCTCGCCCAATAAAGCCTTCCCTGTGTCACGCGTTCTCATTCCAGCGTGAAATGCTCCGCCGCCACCCCGTCAAGGGCGGCGCGTGGATGGAAAATGAAGGCGCTAATAGAAAGCCAAAGTGGATTTGCTCTCCGCCTTCATAGACAATGGCTGAATGGCTGATCACATGCTGCACTCACCGATAAGTACTCACGATATTCATGAAATAATCACCGCTTGACTGACTAAAGAAAAACAATGCCAGGAAAGGAGTCAGTGTCTTTAGTTCATGAAGAAGAGGAGGAAACGAAGTCTGAGCCTGGAGTGTCTGACGATGGAAGGAAAGAAAAAGACGAAGGTAGAGATTACGAAATTGCTGAAGAAAGTTTCCAAAGAGAAGTCTTCTTTTGGTAAGCTAGAGGCGAATGAAGTAGCCAGGCGTCGAAGAAGGTGAAGCTGACCGTGAAGGAGGTAGCCAGGCGTCGAAGAAAGTGATGGTGACGGTGAGGGAGGTAGGAAAGCGCCAAAGAAAGTGAAGGTGACGTAAAGAAAGTAACCAGGCGTCGAAGAAAGGGAAAGTGACGGTGAAGGAAGTATAGCCAAGCGTTGAGGAAAGAGAAGGTGATTGTGACGAAGAAAGAAGAAAGTGACCAAGCGTCGAAGAAAGAGAAAGTGACTGAGAAGGAAAGCAAGTAGATAATCGTCGCAAAGTCATCGTGGGACAAGTGGAAGGGAACACTCCACTCCCTTTCCCTCCCTGTGGCGCTGAACGTGATGAAATGCTTAGGTAATGCAATTATTTTTGATGTCATTCTTACATTACACGGTTGCCTGCAGTATGTCATTTGTACCTGCTACAGACGCGTATATTGCACTACTGGGCTTCCTGTTTCCTTTTTCTAGCCCTTCAGCTGCCTCTATAGTATAAAAAAAATATCCTTCACTGAAAAAAAATGAAGGTTCTATAACAATATGGATGAATAATGTGGTATATATTTTTTTTTGTGTTTTTATCGATAGACAATTATAGACTAAACCTTCAATTCCCCACTTGAGGAGCCATGCTTTTTCAGCCCTTCAGCGGCCTCCTTTACTACCCAAAAAATATCCTTCACTGAAAAAAAAAAATGAAGCTTCTATAACAATATGAATGAACAATGTGGTGTATACTTTTTCTTGTCTCTTTATCGGTAGACAATTATAATAACATAAGAACGTAAGGAGTCTGCAAGAGGTCGGTTGAGACTAAACCTTCACTACCAGACTTCAGAGGCCATGCGGTCAGTTATAGGGGGCAGTCATCCACCGATTGAGACCCCCCCCCCCTCACCCACCCCGATCAAGCAGTAGGTCATCGTCATCAGTCGTTATTAGTCCAGTCGAGAACATTGGGCTCTCTCCAACACTCTCCACTTCCCTGTCTGGTGGTGGTGGTGGTGGTGTTGCTATTGGTGTTGTTGTTGTTGTTGTTGTTGGTGGTGGTGGTGGCGAGACATTTTGAGGTACCATGGTAAGGCTCACAGTATCTCAAGAATACTGACTGACTGACTGACTGACTGACTAACTGACTGACTGCTTGCCTGCTGGAGTGACTAAACAATAACCGAAGAACGCCGCCGAAGCTGACAGGTATTCTTTTTATTTACACCGGAGAGGAAGCAGTCAAAAGCAAACAGCAAAATAAAAACAAACTAACACACACATACAAAAGAAAACGGGAAGAGCCTCCAAACTGATTGACTGTTTGTTTACTGGAGTGACTAAAGAGTAACCAAAGAACGTCGATGAAGCTAACAATTTTTTTTTCACACCACAGAAAGTAACCAAGAGAGAAAAATAAACGGAAAAAAAAACATCGTACATACTCAAAAGGAATAGCGGCAGAGAATCCTCAAAACAAATTCTTAAAAAAAAAAACGTTTCGAGAGGTGTCTTGATACTCTATTCATAACACAAAAGGTATCAAGAAAATCGAAAGTGAAGGAAAAGTCACGAAGAAGTATAACGAAAGTGAGTGTTAAGTGAAAGTGACTGAACGTGGGTAGCTCTCCTCTCCTTTCCCTGTCACTGAGACCTTCCATGCATCGTTCACTGTGTCGCATATCAACGCTTTGGAAACTAAATCGTTCTGGCCTCATTTTCCCCTCACTCATAAACGGAGGACCGGAGGCAGCGCGCGCTCAGGTATTCATGAGAGGAAGTTGAATTCACGCGGCTGTTCACGGGCGAATGGACGATTGTCACGGTGATCAGAGGTGTACTGCCGCCATTAATTGTTCCGTCGGTGGAGGTGGTGGTGGTGGTGGCGGTGATGGCGGAGGTGGTGAAAATTGTAACTGCACCCAATTGTTGTGTTCTGTATGGTGATGGTTGGTGGTGATGGTGGTGTTTATGTTGGGGATCATGATGGTGGTGGTGGTGGTGGTGGTAAATGTCACGATAAATCATTACCGCCAAATGTTGTGTGTGGTAGTGGTGTTGATGGTAGGAATACGATGATGAGGATGAGGATGATATAATAATGACTGATAATGACAACAATAATAATAACACACACACACACACACACACACACACCAAGATGGCAGACTAACACAGATGATCTCCGAACGCTGCAGCAAATTCTCATCAAATCTGCGTAGGAATTAAACCCTAGAAGTGGATATTAAGGTGGGAGCCGTGCTAGGTGGTAATCGTGCTGTCCCGAAAGAACAAAGGCTGTTGACAGTGAGTAACGCCGAATAATGAGCGAGGAGAAGGCGGGGGCGTCAGCGTCGGCGTCACCACCGGCTTTGTTTACACCGAAAGGCAGAGGGGCCAGGCCAAGAGATTATGACTTTGAGGGTTTCATTGATGACGCAGAGAGGCACAGAGACAGAGATATTATGTTGAGAAGGAGACTCATCAACTTGGAAAGGGAGATGAAGGATATGAGAGATTGAATGGGGACTTTGGAGAGAGAGGTGGACGTCCTTTGGAAAGCATATAAATCAGATAACTGGGAAAGCATATGGTCGTATTACAAGACAGTTCGCCGCCCAAGAACACATATTTGACAAGGCTTTCGTAGGAGTTGTGGACATTTCCGGGAGTAGTTTTATGACCCTGGTGGTAGTTTGGCTCTTCCTCTCTACCGTGAACCTGAAGGAACACGCACTAGAACCCGACTGACCCCCTCTTTGACCTTTAAAAATAGCTGATGTGAGGGACGAGAGTGTCTCATAATCCAACCGTACAATCTTCTTAGAAACATAAAAACAGCATTTACATATCTAGATGAAGAAATGGTGAAGAAACTAATAACATCGATGATACGTCCAAGACTGGAATATGCAGCATTAGTGTGGTCACCAAGATTGAAAAAAGATATTAGAAAGTTGGAAAGAATACAAAGAGCAGCGACCAAACTACCGGAAACTCTGAGAGAACATACTTATGAAGAAAGACTGGAGAAATTGGGACTAACAACACTGGAGAGAAGATGAGAGAGAGGAGACCTAATAGCATTATACAGGATACAAGAGGGATTGGAGAAATTGGACGGGGAAGACTTAGTGGTACGTGACAGGAGTGTGACAAGAAGGAATAGTAAGAAATTGAAGAAGAGCGACTGTAGGAAAGACGTCAAGAAATACAGTTTTCCATACAGAAGCATAACAACATGGAGCGGACTTGACGAGGAGAATGTGTGTGCAAAAACGATTCATGAATTTAAAGCCAAACTGGTTAATAAGCGTTATGGAGACGGGACAACTAGGTAAATACACACATATCCACCTAATACCACCCACTAACCTCACACACACACACACACCGTTCTCGCAAAGCTCAAAGTCAGCCGTCCACTTGATGATGATAACCATGATAACCATGATTATATAGGCCGCCAGGAAGGGAGGGCGCGTCATGCAAGGTGAAGCTATATTAGGAGACTCACGACAATTATATTTCTTTACGCAGGTCGTAACTCACGCCAGACAGGGAATAATGGGACTTTATATCTGATGTAAACCTAAAAATAAGGTTTCCCTATAATAACAAGAGCTTTTATTGTAGACCAAAAAGATAGAATGAGGAAGAAAAATCTGAGTGATGTCATGACCTTATACTTTGGACAGAACGCGACCACATCTACAGGACACGACTCGACACTCTTCCGACAGAGGGCGTGGTGTTGCATGGCGTGCGGCGGACTCTCACGTATGCATGCTAAGCGAAACTATTTGTCAGGCTACGCGGAGGGAAGGAAGGAAGGAAGGAAAGGAGTAGCAAGCAAACTCGTGACAAGGGAAAGACGGGAGGGGGGTTGGGTTAGGTTAGGTTAGGTTAGGTTAGGTTAGGTTGAGTGAAGATGGAAATAATTGATCAGACTATACCCACACGCTGCCCAGATCTTCAATCAACCCTAACTTCAGCGACTTCGGTCAAGAGGAGTAGCAAGCAAACTCGTGACAAGGGACAGACAGGAGGGGGGTTAGGTTAGGTTAGGTTAGGTTAGGTTGAGTGAAGATGGAAATAATTGATCAGACTATACCCACACGCTGCCCAGATCTTCAATCAACCCTAACTTCAGCGACTTCGGTCAAGAGGAGTAGCAAGCAAACTCGTGACAAGGGACAGACAGGAGGGGGGTTAGGTTAGGTTAGGTTAGGTTGAGTGAAGATGGAAATAATTGATCAGACTATACCCACACGCTGCCCAGATCTTGTCAACCCTAACTTCAGCGACTTCGGTCAAGAGGAATAGCAAGCAAACTCGTGACAAGGGACAGACAGGAGGGGGGTTAGGTTAGGTTAGGTTGAGTGAAGATGGAAGTAATTGATCAGACTATACCCACACGCTGCCCAGATCTTGTCAACCCTAACTTCAGCGACTTCGGTCAAAAGGAACACCGGGGGGCAGTTCGGGCCATGCAAGTCATTTATCACGGCAGCCACTATAAATAAAATTCCCCTGCGCCACTAACGGGCTCTTCAAGAAAGTCTACTGGCTCTATAGGTTGAAAAAAAAAATAAGGCCCATATCCTTACACATCTCCGGGCTTACGCACCCACAACAGGTAAGGCTTTCGTAGAGGTTGTGGGCATTTCCATGGATAGTTTTGAGCTTGGTGATAGAGTGTGACATGACTTCTGCTGCACCATGAATGAGGAAATTGCATGAGAATCCGACTAATCTCCTCTGTGGCCATTGGAAATATTCGCTGTGAGTGCCGAGAGCGTCTGAGAATTCGAACCTATAGTCTTCCAAATATGTCGAGGCCGGTCTGGCGAAGGCTCCCGCGGGTCCTTTCCTCCCCTCTGCCACACCGTTCCAACACCTAGCTCTTCCTCTCATATGTAAGCTATAGGTAACATATGAGAGGAAGAAATTGGTGCTGAGACTGTGTGGCAGAGCAGAGGGGAGAAATGGACCCACGGGAGCCAACGCCAAAGCGGACTCGACAATTTGGTTTCACTACAGATGTGCATTAAGGAAAGATTCGTGAACGTGGGGGAGAAGGAACAGCCAGACGGGGTAATAAAAGTGACTAACGGTGCGATGAGGAAATAGAGATGGAACGTTTTAGAGTTATCATTCATCATCATCATCAGCAGCAGCCATTACCAACCCACTGCACCACCAACGCCTTTCTCAACGTCTTCAACCTCCCTCTGTGATGATATTAAACTCCAGTCCTCCATTCTGCTCCAGTAAATGATATGTTTTTCTCCATAAGGTTCTCTGCCTCCCTTGACTTCTGCGATTCCTGGGACAAGTTGCCACTGTATTACTTTGGTTATATATCTTGTTAAAATGAAGCCCATACGTAAAGAGAGAGGGACTGGTGAAGGGACTCTCTCTCTCTCTCTCTCTCTCTCTCTCTCTCTCTCTCTCTCTCAATTATCATAAGACAATTCATGGGGTCAAATCATAATTTCGAGTAAAGCTTCATCAAGTTTGCCACGTAATGAAGTCTGCAATCTCAGGCAGCTACACTATTCGATAAAGAAAAATATCGAAACTGCCTGAAAGCTGCCAATTTACACTGTTTAATCGGTTTGGTTTTGTCACAGTTGGGTGTAAGTAATTGCCTGTCGTTATTTTTGTGGAACTCCTTTGGTTGGAAAAAAAATAAAGATTCTCTAACACACGCAATATCGGTAGAAGTTGGATAAATTCAAGTTCAGGAAGGAAACAAGCAAGAACTGTTCACAAATAGGTTGGTGGATGAGTGGAATAAACTGAGCAGGTGTGTATTGAGGCAAACATAATTGAAAGCATTGAATGGAGGTAATATATATTCATGGATGGGAGAGAGTATGGTGAATAACCCATCTTCGGGAACTGTCACGTGTTGGCAGTGTGGCCTAGTGTTGTCTCCTTTTATCCTTGCGTATCCTTTTTTTTTTAATATAGCGCCGGTAGGCATTCTTCAGGGGCCTGATGGTCGGCCCACGCCCGTCATGGCGCAGGCAATTTTTATAGTGGCGCCATTTATTCCTGGCTCATGCTGCCCCCCGGAACTCATTCTTGATTCACTTGGACGGTTTCCTCTAGAGTCCGGGTTGATGGGTGGTCTTCAGGACAGCATGTGGGTAGTCTTAGGCCACTCAGCGTTGACTGAAAAATCCCTGGTGGTAGCATGGGGATTCGAACCGCGTCGTTCAGTACGTGGTGAATGCGGGGCCCGCACGCTAACCACTCAGCCACCGTCAACCCATGTGTAAATGTAAAATTCTACGATTTTTTCTCGAGGCCAATTCATCTTGTTGCTTTTAACATGGTATCCTTCCGGCGTCTGGTCTCTGGTTGGGGGGAGGCAACGCTGGCCTTGGGCAACAGGCAAAACCTTGTCGCATGCTACACCTGCGTGTGGCCAGCTGTTACATGCCACAAAGTCTCATGCTACATGTTGCCATTTGTTGAACTAGTTGAAACAACCTTGACAATGTAGCATGTAACATGTTGCCAAAATGTTGCCTCAGCGGAATTGCACCTGAGCGTGAGTGTACCAAGGAATTCGGCTTTCCTGCTTGATTAGCCTGCTCCTTAGCAGTGCAGCATTTTTCTCAATTTCCTTGCTCTGTGGCTCATTCAGATTGGCTGTTTTTCAATATTTTCGGAGCCATTAGTCTCACTAATATATCTTGCTTTTCTCTATTTTCCTATTGAATTATTATTTCCACAGGTTATAGTTTAATGTAACCATATCTCACTCTGTTCCACTTCATCCGAGCTACAAATATATAAAACAATAAATAAAAAATACGTAAAAATCAAATAAAAAGAAAAATGAGCAAATAGATAGTAAGATTGATATGTAGAAGTTAACTTAAATGTAATAATGATGGAAAATGTACTCACCAGCCTCAGGTCCTCCATTCGTCCTCTCCCCTGACAACGTTCTCAGCACTGCACACACTGAAAAGCAGATGCACCTTTATGAGACAAACGCGCACTGTATGTCAACCTGAGATTAGACAATAGACGACCAATGTATTCCTAAGAGTGTGTTTCTTTCCCATTTTTATCCTGATCTCAGTTGAAGTAATTTAGTAGGCTACAGGGGTCAGAGATTCACCCAAGTTCACATAATATTTGAGGCGCGTTGTAGATGGAAGCTTGAGGGAGAACTACCACAATGAAAATATATGAAAGAATGAAATTAAAACAATCTTGTCTCCATGAACTTTATAATCACATTTCTCAAGGGACGTAAGCAATAAATGGTCCATATACACGATAATTATAAAACAAGGAAGCTTAACAGGAGGCTTGATGATCTAATAACCTACGTTTGCATTTGGGAATTAACTACCGGGGGTCGGAAAAGGAACCATATGATGCCTGCATGTTTGTTAAATGAGGAACGTTGTCGAGGAAAGCTGGAACGAGAAATGTTTTGGCATACTCTTAAGAAGGCAATAAATAAATAAATTAATTAATAAATAAGTAAAAATAAATAAATAGCTTCATGACCTACATTGTTAGCCTACTTCCCAAGTGACATAAACAATACAGTACGCACGATAATTAGATTCAAAACACGATAATTATGTATTGCAGCATACGATAGATGTTTAATAGTGAAGCCTAACATACTGCAACCCATGAAATAATAGTGAAGGTTAATATGCTGCAACCCATGAAATAATAGTGAAGCCTAACATACTGCAACCCATGAAATAGTAGTGAAGCCTAATATACTGCAACCCATGAAATAATAGTGAAGCCTAACATACTGCAACCCATGAGATAATAGTGAAGCCTAACATACTGCAACCCATGAAATAATAGTGAAGCCTAACATACTGCAACCCATGAGATAATAGTGAAGCCTAACATACTGCAACCCATGAAATAAGTGAAGCCTAATATACTGCAACCCATGAGATAATAGTGAAGCCTAACATACTGCAACCCATGAAATAATAGTGAAGCCTAATATACTGCAACCCATGAGATAATAGTGAAGCCTAACATACTGCAACCCATGAAATAATAGTGAAGCCTAACATACTGCAACCCATGAAATAATAGTGAAGCCTAACATACTGCAACCCATGAGATAATAGTGAAGCCTAACATACTGCAACCCATGAAATAATAGTGAAGCCTAATATGCTGCAACCCATGAAATAATAGTGAAGCCTAACATACTGCAACCCATGAAATAATAGTGAAGCCTAATATACTAATTTAATGTAAGACACGATGGTTATGTAAAGATGAAGCCTAACATAATGCAACGCGATAATAATTGTTGGTAACACTGAAGCCTACTAAACGATAAGTGAGTAATTGCCTGTCATTATTTTTGTGGAATACGGTTATTATTTAATGGTGAAGCCTTAAAATATGCCACAAGAATTTTTTTTTCCGTATTTACTCTAAATTTTCCAGGTATTGATTTGTCAAGATTAGTGGTTACCAAACTTTTCCAGACTGTTGCCCTCTCGGCTCAGAGATTAGTTTTTGAAGTCTCCCTCCACCCAACACACACACACACACACACACACACACACACATACCTCTTTTCGGTAGTTGGAATGCTGCAAATTAAAACAAGATTAAACACGAACAGTATGGATTATGGGTTTCGTTATGGAGTATGGTAATTTCGTTTGTAACATAGATTTTATCATTCATATTTCATAAAACCAAAAAGTTATATATCGCTCCTAATGCCACCCTGCCGCACCCCTTCTCCTCGCCGCCCTCCCACATCTGTCCCCAGCAAAAGTAGGCTACATGTGCGTCACTTGCTGAGTAGTGGACAGAGAACGTCACTTAATGATCACTGGAGCCGACACCTTCCATCGTTACTAAAGACAAATACTGAATAACTAATGAACTATTTTTTTATTATACTCGAAATATCCACGTACTGTTTCTTAGCTTTGTAATTTGATTGAGAGGGACAAAACAAATAGAGGCAGTGAGGAGTATTTAACATGACATTATGGGCCAGCAAGCTTGTCTCTCTCTCTCTCTCTCTCTCTCTCTCTCTCTCTCTCTCTCTCTGCAGCGTGTCTCGATTACCTATAATAGTAATAGGCACAGTTTTGGTATCTAAACTGAAATAAGTGATACATTCAGTTATTTTGATAGTCTTCACAGCCTGGAAATAACATTGATATAATATGGAAATAGTATGGTTATAGGACCTAACGATTGACGGCTGAAAATTAACATACCTAGGCTAACACTTTTCAGCTCTCAAGGTAGGCAGCTGTTTAGCCTATTACCACTCGTTCATGGGAGTAAGTAGTATCACTAAGGACAAACTAAGAAAACAAGCTCATAAAAAGTCAATGAAAAGCTGAATTCGATCATGAAAAGAGGAATTTGATAATGAGTTAATATCTGGCAACTCTGCACACGGTACGGCGCCCAACACCACAGTCGTCTGCTAAGTGTTGTGTGGTGTAGTGTTTCTCCTGTTTCCCCGTGTTTTGGGTGCCATAGTGGACTCCAATCATCGTTCGTAACCAGCGTATGTTGTGGGTGACTTAATGAAGCTTGACGATGAGGGAAAGATGGAAAAAATGTGAAAAAACAACGTAACAGGAAGTTTTACCTTAGGCCGGGTCTGTCTAGTCAACCTCTCCGGGAGTCCGCGGGGTGCCTGCAAGGCGAGGTGAGGTTCCACACACTCTTTTATCGTTTTTTCCTCACCTAACATGCCTTGCTTTGAGTTTTATTAGTCCAAGGTTGAGTTAATATTTTACTAAAGTACCGTAGAGAGAGGTGAAAAATGTATTTGTTGCCCTGTCACTGAGGAACCCAGAAACAAAATAGACGCGACACCTACCACTACCACCACTTATCTTGTTTTTCGTTACTTTGGATGTCTTGCTTTGTGGTTTATCAGTCCAAAGTGGAGTCAATACCTTACTGAAACACTGTATGGGGAAGGGAGTGATATATTGGCTGTAAGAAGCGGGAATGAGACGCAACACCCGCCGTCCTTACCCCTCCATCGCTTACTTTTCTCATTTTTATTTACTTAGAATGTCTTGCTTTGAGGTTTATTAGTTCAAGGTGGAGTTAGTATCTTACTGAAGCACTGTACAAAGAAACGAGCACTGTAGAGGCTGTAAGGAACGAGAATGGTGTTTTTTGTCCTGTCAGTGAGAAAATACAAACAAAAGAAGCGCGACATCCACCGTTACCACCTCCTCTACAAACCTTTTTCGTTTTTCTTAACTTTGAATGTCTTGCTTTGGAATTATTTAGTGATAGGAAGAGTTAATATCTTACCGAAACACTGTATAGGGAGGTGAGGGAGATTGAGGCTGAAGGGAGCGGGCGTGCCGGGTCACTCATAGTTTTTTTTTCTTTTTCTTTCCCATATTTGTAAATTGTATAACACGTATTTGCAGAGTAATAGTATACATGAAGCAGTCAGTATCCCATCGTGACAGTGTAGATATGAGTAATGTAAAGCTTGTAGGGAGCAGACAAGGATGCCTCTTTTAATGGAATATGTAGATTACCGTAGCCTGTCCGTCGCTACTGACAACAACAGCGTATTTAAGTCTATATATATACCAAGTCAAGTCACTCCGCTTCAAAACTGCGACCGGTACGCGCAGGAGGCGGTTTTGGGGCGGAGCAGCGAGATGACGTCACTTGAAGCTAAAAAAAAAAAATACGCGCCAGTTCAGGGGTGACTAAAGTTTGGGCCGTGTGTGCACTCTGGATGTGCACTCTCGTCTCCTTTCACAGCGCGTTCAGGCAAGCCACTGACGAAAAAATATGTTTTTTTTATTGTGCTATTGCGTGACTGTAATTCCATTGCTTACAAACGGCAGTGTGGGGTGTGAGGGAGGGCATGATGAGGTGATTGATTTAAATTAGTCCGCCTTTCTTCGTTTCCTCTAAATCCCTGTTTCTACATTCTCTAGTTTGGCACCAAGCAGTGTCACGCATAAATCACGCCTCTGCCGTGTCTCCTCCCACAAACCTGCGTATGACTTCACTTGGTGTATATAGACTTAGCGCGAGGCAGCCATCCCACTCAACACGTAGCGAATTTTTTTCTTTATCTTCCTTCGAAATTTGCGCCATCACACAGTATTAACCAAGGGTGTGGAGTCGGAGTCGGGGTCGGTGTCGGATTCGGTAAAATTATCTTCGACTTTGTTATCAATTAGCATTAGCATTTTTTTATTATTATTGTTACATTATTATCATTATTATTATTAATGTTATTAATATTATTATTATTATTATTGAGTCGCACTAATTACTCCTTGGGTATGACCCTGGTGAGGTGAGTGCACAGTGCTTAAAGAAGGTTATGAGCAGGTTCTTATTTAATCGTCTCTCTTAGCTCGAATAATTAGCTTGCATGACGCACTGTAGAGTTTGATAACTTTCTTGTGGCCTGTGTGGGACGTGCCTCGTGTAGGTGTAGGTGTGTGTTGCTGCTGGATGCTGAAGGGGCTGCTGAAGCTGTTGTCACGCACCTCCGCCAGAACACCTCGAGCTGAACGGCTGCCATAACACATTTAAGAGACAAATTGTTCATTGCCAGCTCGAAATTTGCTGTTAATGTTAATTGGATAATTGGTCATAATGGCGTGAAGGACAAAGGAAAGAAAATACCCTTTGATAGGTGGTCGTCAAGATAAAGGTCCATTAGATGTAGTGTTGGTGCAGGGAGGGCGCGCGCCTCGACTAACTATATTAACCTTCACGCATCGTCGTCACAAGAAATGAAATGCAAACTTGAATTTAGTCTTATGTTCGACCTATTACTCTTACAGTCCTGACTTATACTCTTAATGAGACTTTCTAACTGTTTCTTTGGCTATTAAAAAGTAATTGTCTCGTCAAACAAGGTCAATGGCCAGGCTAGGGGCAGAACACACGCAGCGAGACGTGAAGTATGGACCTAAAAGCGACGATGATTCATGCACGATTTGTCGGCGATAATATGGCATTACTACAGCTCATGTTGCTCCGGAGCGGTCATGCGTCGTGATACTCTTCGTACTATTGCATCCGCTGGATATTCGGGTTTCTGCTCCGACAAAACATGCTTGAAATCCCGGAAGCAGCGATGGGCCAAATTTGTGGCTTTACCGTGTAGCAGCGACGGGACAAATTTGTGGCTTTACCGTGTAGCAGCGACGGGCCAAATTTGTGGCTTTACCGTGTAGCAGCGACGGGCCAAATTTGTGGCTTTACCGTGTAGCAGCGACGGGCCAAATTTGTGGCTTTACCGTGTAGCAGCGACGGGCCAAATATGTGACTTTACCGTGTAGCAGCGAGGCTTTACCGTGTAGCAGCGACGGGCCAAATTTGTGGCTTTACCGTGTAGCAGCGACGGGCCAAATTTATGCCATGATTTTAACCCCCCAAAATAGATGATACATAAACTGATCACAAATGCTTTGATATATATTATGAAATGGTTTGTGTGAGGGGTGATTTTTTCTCATTTTTCTCGCTTAGAAGGACCATTAAGAATCATGATTCCCGCTGCTTCCGGGATAAAATTATTAAATCTTACCTCTGTTACCTGTCGAAAAATTCTGCTGCGTCGTCATTTTATCCACAATTCGTGTTTTCCCAGCAGTTAGACTTCCCTAAAACTTTCGGGGATCCCAGTATATCTAGAGGGTAACACGTATATGGACATATGGACAAATAAACAAGAGCTTCTATATAAAAAAAAAAAAAAAATTGTGGGGGAGAATTCGACATCAGCAGCAACAAGTAGGGTTGGGAGGAGGGAGACGCACTGCCTCTACGGACCAGTGTTTATCGTGCTTGTCTGTCATCTTACGAGTATACTCCTTCGTGTGGATGAATGAGCTTTTCTTCCCTTGAGTTTTTTATTTATTTTTTTATTTTTTTTACAGCAGAGGAGTCGGTTCAATGGCATAAAATGTAAAATGTAAAAAAAAAAAAAAGCCCGCTACTCACTGCTCCTAAAAAGAGTTAGAGGAGTGGCCGAAGACAGCGTAGGTCGGATGGCTAAAAAGTGCTATAAGAAGGAAAAAATCTAGACGAACGTGGCTAAAAATTCCCATAACGGATAAAAAAATACAAGCTCGACGGATCCGATGTTATGGATCCCGAAAACATTCACCAATTTTGCCTCTTTCTTCTGCCGTCCCGAAAATTCCTATCAAGTATCATGTTTCCAATTAACTTTCTTCCTAAAACAGCGTCCCTTCTTGTCTCGCCGCTCAGCTTATAATATAGGTCGTGATATTTTCCTCCCTCCCTGGATAACACCGCGGAAGGAAGGAGTGAAGCATTTAATGACGTGTCGCCGCAAGAACTGAGCAGGTGGACCCGAAGTGAAGTAGATTGTGCCCATTGGTGATGTAGGTTATGAAGTAGGTTATGCTTATGAGGTAGGCAATGAAGTAGGTTATGCTTATGAGACAGGTTATGAAGTAGGTTGTGGTTATGAGGTAGGTGATGTTGTAGGTTATGCTTATGAGGTAGGTTATGAAGTAGGTTATGCTTATGAGGTAGGTAATTTGTAGGTTTTGCTTATGAGGTAGGTAATGAATATGCGCCATAGGGAGAGAAAAATCGTATGTTTTATAAATACTTAAATACGGTGCTTGGCGGAGACTGCGGGGCTTTTCCATAGTCTGTCCAGTTAACGTGGTGGCAAACATACATATACACATTCATACATACACAGGCTCCTCCACATTCAGGCTCAGACGGATGATAAATTCTCCCCACCATTAAGCTTAATTAAATATTCCAATATTGATGAGCTCTTAAATGCATGGAATCTCCTGCTTTCTGTTGATATTGATGTCCATTACTTTTTCTTATATGATTTCCACAGTAAAACCTTGTTATCCTATAAATTAGCAAAGTAATTCATTAAAAAAATATTCTGTTTACAACAAATCCATAAGTACAAGTCGGCGTACCTATAAACCTAAACCTTAATAGTCGTCTTAATTAGCATCATCATTATCTTCACATTCACCCATTGCTGTAAAAAAAATTATTCACGGCCCTCACAACGTTTTCCACCTCTGTCTTATGTTAATGTTCTCCACCCTGCTCCGGCAAATGCTCCAGTTTCATCCCTCCACCCGGCCCTCTGTCTTTTTTTTTTTCTTTTTTTTTAATCAAGGGTATGGTACGAAGAGGAAGTGCAGGAGGGGAATAGGAAAGACAGTAGAGGCCGCATTACTAAACATTTCATCGGCCAAGTTCACCTATTTGACAAGGCTTTCGTGCGAGTTTTGGGCATTTCCAGGAGTGGTTTTATGGCCCTGCTGGTAGTTTGGCCCTTCTTCTGTACCATGAGCCTGAAGAAGCACTCATTCGAACCCGATTGATCCCCTCTTTTAACCTTTAGAAATAGCTGATTTGAAAAGCGACAGTATCTTACAACACCGACCTAGGAGTGTACAGTTGTATGGTGTAGGTTCGTTAGTTGTTCTGGTGTAGTTATTGTTTATCGGGCACCTTATTTATACCCCCGACGTGCTGGGTGTGTGTGTGTGTGTGTGTTTGAATTGCTTGTGTGTAGAGAGCTAAGCTAAGCTATGGTGTTACTTGTCTATATTTCCCAGGTTGCCACTATCATCGGCTTTCCAAGTTCATTTCTTATTTCTAATCGGTATTAAAATATATTCAATTGAGATTGAGATGGTATGGACACTTGAGAAGAAGAGTTGGGGAAGATCATGTAGGAAGGGAAGTCATGGAAATGGAAGTGCAGGGAAATAGAAGAAGAGGAAGGCCCAAACGAAGGTGGATTGATAGCATAAACGGAGATCTAAGGGAGAAGAATTTAAACCCAGAGATGGCCAACAACAGAAATACGTGGAGAAGGCTCATTCACAACGGCGACCCCGAATAGGGAAAAGCTGGGAAGAAGAAGAAGAAGATTAAAATATATTCAATTTTTGTCTGTTCCATTTGGCTTACTTCGTGTCTAAATGATATACATATTTTTTTCCCTCCATTCCACTTTGTGCGCCATGGAATAAAGTTTCATTGTGCGACTAGACAAATGTTTTCATGTTTTAGCAACACGTACAAAAATCCTGAGTAGTATATCTATTTTTTACAGCAAAGGAAACAGCTCAAGGGCAAAAAAAAGGAAACAATAATGAAAAAAAGCCCGCTAATCACTGCTCCTATAAAAAAAAGAGTTCAGAGGAGTGGCCGAAAGAGAGGTCAATTTCGGGAGGAGAGGTGTCCTGATACTCTCCTCCTGAAATGCTGCACAACGCCGCGCGTACACAAAATAAAAAAGAGCTTTCCGGCCCCACAGCCATCGTCTGCCTACACGAATTTTCACATTTCACTGAGCGGCTTAATATCAACGTGCCGTCCATTACCGCAGCACGAATAGCTTCCTGTCTAGTGGAGCGAAACACCGGAGCACTGCCATATGTTCGACGCCAAACTCTCAACATATCGCGGCACTAACAATCCTCATCAGTGGTCTAGTAAGAGATAGATATTTCCCCCCTATCCTTTCGGCCATTCCTCTAACTCTTTTTAGGAATAGTGAGTAGCGGGCTTTTTTTCACATTTGTTACCTTTTTTTATGCCCTTGAACTGACTCCTCTGCTGTAAAAAAAAAACATATATATATAAATAAAAATCCCCGTGTCCCAGTGAAGCAGGGCAGGGCCGTCGATAAGGATGTGTATATATGTAAATAAATGAAGAATCAGGCCACATAATTTTTATATAGAGGCAAACATCTCGACAAATTAGCGAACAAGTGAACAGACATATGTATTTAGGCTGAATATAAAGCGTTACAAAATAATCACAAGTAATTGGTGATTGTGATAATGATCTTCGTCAGTTTATTAACTCGTCTTTATACGGGGTCGCTGTTTTTGATGAGCCGCCTCCACGTTCCTCTATCGCCTGTCTTGTTGGTGTTGAGGCCCTTTCTCTCATGTCTGCTGCTATACATTCCTTCCATCTCGTCTTAGGTTTTCCTCTCTTTCTTAATAATTCTTCCCTGCACTTCCATTTCCAGTATTCTCCTCTCGTCTGTTTCTCCATCTCGCCTCAAACCATACCCGTACCACCTCAATCTTGCCTCTTGCATCTTCTTCGACACCTCCACCATAATGATGATAATGATAATAATAACAAGATTAAGAATAATGAAAATGATAAAAAATAGTAAAAATAAATACCAGCACCTACAAAAAACTACAGCAATAAAGGTGGATAGATTTATTTACCCAGTACCAAGTATCTGATATGCCACCACGCGCCCCCTTTACCCCAAGAAATCCCGGAGCATAGGGAGGGCGTCTGCTTCTTCATCCTCTCCCTGGCAAGCTTTACGTTGTGCTAAGACAGACACCCAAAGCGGCTCACGTACTCCTCTGTAGCGGCCCACTCTTCCTAAGACTGTCTGGGCTCTTAAAGAAGACCTGTTGTTTATATAACCTCTAGTACGCCTCGCTCTTGGTATAAACTTTAATTAAATTTGAAGCACCTGTTTTGTGTGTTTCTCCCATAACTTGTCAGCGGTTTCGGAGTACACGTGTGACCGCCCTTATTGTGTAGCCAGAAGAATTTGCTTAAATAATCAATTAAAACTCGTGTCAACGCCGTGGGCCCTTAAAAGCTCATTTGCGTGTCGGTACCGAAGGGGATGAGGTGGACGGGTTTGTCTTTACGTCAGTGGCAGGGATGTGATGTGTCTTTCCTTGGTGTCTTTCATTCCCTTGTCGAAAAAAGTAGTTATTTTGTTGTGGCACTGCAATGGCGAGGAAGAGATGGTTCATGGAAGGTTTTAATCGCGTTTACCTTTCCCTGTGTTGAAAAGGTCGTTTATCATGGCTCTGGACTGGCGAGGGAGAGGTGGGTTAAAGATGGTTAGGGTCACATTCACCTTTCCCTGTGTGCTAAATCGGGAGTTGGTCATGGCTCTGCACTGGCGAGGGAGAGGTGGGTTAGAGGTGGTCAGGGTCACATTTACCGTTCCCTGTGCTGAATCGGGAGTTGGTCATGGCTCTGGCGAAGAAGTGCCTGAAAGAGGGTGGGGGTTCCATTTACCTTTCCCGATATTTTTTTTTACGTGTACACCTATAGCGCCGGTAGGCTTTTCTTGCCCCAGCCCATCATGACGCAGGCAAGTGTTTATAGTGGCGCCATCGTCTCTTTTTATTTATTTTTTTATTTTTTTATTATTTTTTTTTTTTAGACAAAGTAGTTGGTCATGACTGCACAGGTGAGAGACATGGTTTAAAGAAGGTGAGCGTCGCATTCACCTCATTCTAATAGTGTCCAATACATGTTTTGAAAAGTATTTGTTAAAGGCATTGCACTGGCGAGGTTCAAAGGATAGTTCTGCGGAGGTGTGCGTCGCGCTAACCTTCATCTAATAGTTTCCAATATGTCTTTCGTCGGGCAGCGGTGCGTGTGCTACCCCGTGTCAGGTACCTCATGCCTCGGTGATAGAAGAAACTTTCACCTTTTGTTGCCATTAATAAACCAATAATTGCACTCTTGCATCTCCCAAACCGCTGAACTTTCGGAATGTTTGGCTGTGGAGGCGAAACATTACTTTTTGTTGTACGTATTTTATTTTTAAACAACATTCCCAGAACACTGGCGGAATACGTTTATGAATTCAAGTAGGAATTGATTCTGTTTATTTGTTTTCCTTTCACAGCGCCTGGCAAAAGTGTGTGGCAGCTCTGAAGGAAACCGTCGGGCAAACCTTGACATGGGGTAAGGCGCAATGGGATGACCCCCTCCCCCCCTACACTGAGCCTGATACCCTCCACCACCACCAGAGGGTAAGTAACTCTCACATTAAGTCCTTTACTCACCTGAGCCAAGCAACGATAGTGATGAAAGAGGTAATTTTTTCCCGCCATGCTTCCCAATGAATAACGTCGTATTATTATCTGAGAGAGAGAGAGAGAGAGAGAGAGAGAGAGAGAGAGAGAGAGAGAGAGAGAGAGAGAGAGAGAGAGAGAGAGAGAGAGAGAGAGAGAGAGAGAGAGAGAGAGAGAGAGAGAGAGAGAGAGAGATGATACACAAGCAGACCCAGGTAAACAGACAAACAAATAAACAAACAAACAAACAGACAGACAGACACATACACATTTCTTCACGCCTCCGTGGTCTAGCGATTATTAGCATGCCTGTATAGCGACGAATCCGTGGACCCGGGCCAATGCGACCACACGGAGCTATAGAGTATGGCCCTAACTTTACCTTCATCACACAAACTATCATAACATTAGACCAGGACCAGCACCACCACCACCAACAACACCAAACCAACACACTAATCACCGCTTCCCAATCAATCAGTAGAAAAAAGAAAACGCGCATCAGGCAGGTAGGCAACAAGCATGAGCGAGCGTCCATACGTCTGACAGATTTCGCGAACGCCACATACCACGCTGATCAGAAAAGGCTGCCAGACCGTATTTACGCGTGAGGAGCCGCCCAAATCAGCCGCACTGGATTAATGGAAGGCTCTCTGCATACCGTGAGGGAGAGAGGGGGAGGGAGGGACAAGGAGGAGGCTGCCGGGGAGCTATTATTAAAGGGATGTAGCGCTTGCTGGAGATGGCTTTGTCGGGGTCTGTTGAAGAGTAACGAGACGCGAGATGGATTTTGTTTTTGTATTTTTTTTTTTTACAGGGGAGGAAGCAACTCAAGGGCAAAAGAAAAAGAGAAGAAAACACAGAATAAAATAGCCCGTTTAATAATGCTCCCATAAATGAAAATAGCAAGGAGTGGCCATTGAGAGAGAGAGAGAGAGAGAGAGAGAGAGAGAGAGAGAGAGAGAGAGAGAGAGAGAGAGAGAGAGAGAGAGAGAGAGAGAGAGAGAGAGAGAGAGAGAGAGAGAGAGAGAGAGAGAGAGAGAGAGAGAGAGATAGATAGACAGACAGACAGAGAGAGAGAGAGAGAGAGAGAGAGCGAGAGAGAGAGAGAGAGAGAGAGAGAGAGAGAGAGAGAGAGAGAGAGAGAGAGAGAGAGTAGGAACAGGTCTGAAGGTTAGCGCTAATGCATACAAAGACTATATATACACAACGGGAAGTGTTTTCAGACTAGATACATCAAAGAAAAATAGATTATCTGTGCCTCAGAAACGAAAAACGAGGATGAAAGAACGATACTTATTAAAGGGCTGAATGAGTTTGATCAGAAAAAAAGGAGAAAAAAATGAGTATAGAGTTTGGACAGTCTTATCAGTGGAAGGTTGCAGTGAGAGTGTCGACGAGTGAAAGGAATGAGGAAAAAAAAGAAAAGAAATAGAAGTATGGGTTAGAGATGAGATGAAAAGATAATGTACATATAATAACAGGTAATAGATAGGTGTAATAATTTAAAGGTAAGGTACAGAGGCAATCGTTCGGAAGAGGGCCTTAGGAGGAATCGTAAGAAGTATAGATTGTAGTGATAAAGGAAAGTACTTGTTGTGGAAGGAAATAATTGTGGGAGACAGAGAGGGAGGGAAGGAGAGAAAGTAAAACGACGATATGAATTTGGAATGAGGGATTTTTATTTTCATTTATTATTTATTCTGCAACGAGTATATGCCCACAAAATAAGAGTGAGAATTTTACATGTATATATATCTCTCTCTCTCTCTCTCTCTGTGCACTTCCCGACCTATATTTCACTCCCCCTCTCAGCTGTCCCACTCTTCCTTCACCCTCTTCCTATATCCTCTACATTCTCTATTATCTCCCCCTCCGCACCTCTATCCGTCTCTATCCCTCCTCGCCATAGCAGAAATATATAGCGAAGCGTTTTTAAGCTTTAGGTAATTACTCTCTTCGTTGGTGGATTTTTATGAATTTGTTTTACTTGACGAGAGAAAACAGAGGCGAGTGCGTCGTTTTATTTTTCGCCTAAACTATTTTTTTTTATTGCTTGATCCTCTCAGTTGTATTTATCGCATTTTAATCTATTTTCTCTTTTATTTACCTCATCACTAATACTTTTCTGTGTTAGATGTGTCATTTAACTTTCATCATTTGTACTCTTGTTGCTCTGCCTATTGCACTGCGCTTAATAATAATAATAATAATAATAATAATAATAATAATAATAATAATGATAATAATGGTAATACGAATAACGATAATGATAACAATAATAAAAGAATGATAAGAATAATTTCAAATCAAGGCAAAACAAAATAAACTCCCGCCCGAAGCTCCTGGACCCCCCCCCCCCTCCCCCCCGCCCCCCCCAGAAAATATAACCTCGGTAGCTCTGTAAAATTATAATCTCTTGCATCTTCCATTATCTTCCCGGGAAACAGAATTTTTGCCGACCTCTTTACTCTAATTTTCCCTCAGCGCGCTCCTCTCTCCTCTACCGCAAATTTCTCTCCTTTCTTTTCTGCGTGGAGGGAGGCAGCTCAAGGGCAAAAAATTAAAAACAAAAACATAAAAGATCCCGGTAAACGCTGCTTCGGCAAATGTACATCAGGGTTTCTTTGTTGTCTTTTTTTGTTTGTTTTTTTGCCCTTGAGCTGCCTCCCTTTCTGTAAAAATAAAGGAAGAGAGAAATTCGCGTTTGAGGAGGGAAAGAAGTGGGCGTGAAAGAGTGAGTTTCCGGCGCTTCATGCAGGTAACCAATCCTCGCAAGCCAGGTAGCAAGGTGAAGCGGCTGAGCACCTGTCACGAGGGTGGCGTGGCGAGGCGGCTTTGCTCTCTTAAGTGGATCAGGTGGCGGCGTAATCCGAGCATCGAGTGGAGGCTTTTGTTGAGTCTCGACAAAACCACTACGAGGTGGAGGAGATAATATTCGCGGCAGTGGTGATAAAAGGCTTGTTGTTGGTTTTGATCGTTACGAATGGCGGCGATCGACGTCATAGTTTTCCACGTGAAACTGGCTGCAGAGGAAGAGAGGTATTGAGAGTGTGTGCCAAGGTGCTGGGCTAGGCTAACCCCGCAGCCGCCACTACCCCATCGGCCAATTTTACGTGGAAATACTATAGCAGCGATCGCCGCCATTGGTAACGATCAGAACAAAGAAAACGACTGTGGAAGCGGCCCACAATGACACCGCTGAGCTCTTCATAAATGGTGCTGATGGGTCCCACGCGTGATTGTGAGTTTTGTGGCGCTGTAATTGCGTCTTGCATACCTGTTGCACTGTGAATACTTACACCACTCAGACACGTAATTTGGACAGATTTCTAAGGGGGGGGGGGGGGCTAGAGGGTATCATAGGTTCATGAGGTGGGGGGGAGGAGAGGGGCGAGCGAAGAAAGGATGCGCAGTTTCGGGATTTTTTTTAAAGCACTCTTGAGGGCATTTTGAAGCCGATATAGAAATTGACCTCTCTTTCGGCCACCTCTTTTGATTCTTTTTTGTAGGAGCAGCGAGTAGCGGGCTTTTTTTTATTATTGTTTCCTTTTTTGTTCCCTGGAGCTGTCTCCTTTGTTGTAAAAAAAAAAAAAACAGTTGGGGGCTATAGTTCCCCTTGCCCCGCCGAAAATACAAAAGAATGCAAAAGAAAGGTTGAAAAAAAGACGGACGGTATATGAAGGGTATTGTTTGTATATATCGTTAAGAGGTGAATATTCGTCTACCCACAACACTTACGGAAAGACTTTTTATTTATTTATTTATTTTATTTTATTTTATTTTTACAGTAGAGGAAACAGTGCAAGGGTTCATGATTAGTTATTTGCTGGAAGTGTATTCATAATCGCTTCCGAGATTAACTGTGATTTGTAATAACGCTTATCTTTTATTTTTTTTTCTCTCGTTCTTTCTTTCTTTATCAAATTTTCCTTCGTTTTTTTCTGTTTTTCTTAATATCTTTACTTATTTAGTCTAAAGTTCACCCACCTAGTTCACCCATTAGAAAGATGACACATATTCTCACACAAAAAGTAAGTATCATAGGTGTGTCTTTGTAACTTATAATATATGTACTCTTCTGCCCCTACTACTACTACTACTACTACTACTACTACTACTACTAGGGTGAGAGCGACTAAGTGATTCTGGGCAACCGTACTTGGAGAGATTAGGTTTGGTGTGGTTATATTGGGCTACACTTAGGTGGCTCCCGTCAATTCGCTCTTAAGTGGCCAACTGAGTGACCTCGTGTAACCTAGTTCAAGAAGGCAAAATACAGAAAGTGGGTTACCTGAGCCTCGCCTGCGACATCAGCCAAACACCGTCTCTGTCTTTCTCTCCCTTCCCTCCCTCACCCTACCTGTCCCTACCCTTCGTTTGGACAGGTGAGGTAATTTACTAGGACAGGGGGATCTTCGGAGGGTAAAGCTTCCCCCTCGACCCGTCACTTCGCCATTCGTCTTGCGCTCCACGTGTGTGTCTTTTTTAGTTTATGGGCGGTTGTTTAAATGGAGTCTGGGGAGGAAAAATGGTTAGGGGTTTGTGCCTTAAGTTAGGGTAATGGGATATGGAGGAGGGAAATTAGGGAAGAAAGAAAAAGTAGGTGAATGGGCAGGTTGATAGGTTGGCAAGATGATAGGAGGGAAGGAAGGAAGGAAGGAAGGTAGGAAGGAGGGAAGGAAGGAAGGGAGGAAGTTAGGTTTGTAGGTAGGTAGATAGGAAGGAAGGAAGGAAGGAAGGAAGGTAGGAAGGTAGGAAGGAGGGAAGGAAGGTAGGAAGGAGGGAAGGAAGGAAGGGAGGTAGGAAGGAGGGAAGGAAGGAAGGGAGGAAGTTAGGTTTGTAGGTAGGTAGATAGGAAGGAAGGAAGGAAGGAAGGACAGAAAATAAAAGAAGGCAAAAGAAAGACAAAAGGCGAAAAAAAGAAGGGAAGGGAAAAAAGAAACAAGAACAAGAAAATAAATAAATGGAGGGAGAAAGAAAGATAGAAAGAAAGAAACACAAGAAGAACGAGAGAAAGAAACAGAAACAAATAAATAAAGAAACACTTGTTATTATCTTTTACAATTCATTTTTAAAGGGCTCACGAATACAGCGCCTGAAAATGACTACCCATGAACAGAACTTACGACCCTGGGGATTAAAACGACGAAGCTAAAACCGCTAACTTAGAGATGATAAAACTTCATAAGGTAGCGGCTTTGAGGGTGAAGCGCGGAGGTGACTTAGACATGTATTAAAGAGAGTAGGTATTATTAGTGTTAAAAAGGACGATAAAATAAATTGTGAATAGTATGGTGTAACGCTGAAGAGATATGAAGGAAAGAACATTGAGACTTTGATATTTTCTTCTGCTCTTTTGTTTTCTTTTGGCTTATCCTTCCGTCATTCATGTTTAAGGTTAGGTTAGGTTAGGCACATAGCAACGGGGGTGTAGAAAGAGTGTTGGTGCTCTCCTGTTGTGGATATGGGCTGTCTCTTTAACCCCTTGCCTGTGGATTTCCTATGAGAAGGCATCACCAAGCTGCAGGAATGGATCAAAAAGTGGCTGCTACAATTCAAAGAAGAAAAACGTCAAGTCGTGAACCTTGGGAGGGGATATCCAGCATAGCAATAGCACAAGGGAAACACTCCAGTATCCATCACAGAAGCAGAGAAAGAAAGCCCTGGGAGTATATGTTATCAGGCTACCAGTGAAGGCCAAATTCGTTCCAATCGCAGCGGACGGGTTAGCCTAGGTGGGGATATCCAGCATACCAATATCACCAGGGAAACACTCCAGTATCCATCACAGAAGCAGAGAAAGACCTGGGAGTATATGTTATCAGGCTACCAGTGAAGGCCAAATTCGTTCCAATCGCAGCGGACGGGTTAGCCTAGGTGGGGATATCCAGCATACCAATATCACCAGGGAAACACTCCAGTATCCATCACAGAAGCAGAAAAAGAAAGCCCTGGGAGTATATGTTATCAGGCTACCAGTGAAGGCCAAATTCGTTCCAATCGCAGCGGACGGGTTAGCCTAGGAGGGGATATCCAGCATACCAATATCACAAGGGAAACGTGAAGAAAAAAAAATGTAGAAGGTATTGAGGGAACAGGATTGGTTATAGTGCACTTAGAAGAATACTTATGCTGGTGAATGAGACTAGTGATATTATTTCTCCTGTAAGTTGTAATAGGGGTGAGAGAGAATATAACTTGAAAATCTGGCAGTTATTCCTTGGGGGTGACCTGCGTTGTGGAATAGAGCGTTTTGTTCAGGCAGAATTGGAGCGCATACTATTTTCTTGTTCTATTTTTCATATTTTATTAACTAAGTCTCTACATAACGAAGGTCCGACCAATGTTTTTTCTCTTATTTTTTCAACGTGACACTGAGCTGCGAGTAGAACAAATATCCAATCACATGAAACCATTTTTACTTCAAATTTCAATATTTTCATCTCGTTACAAAAGAGAGCAATCAGGAGTCAGTTCGCGCGTACACATAATTTTACCTGTGTGTGTGTGTGTGTGTGTGTGTGTGTGTGTGTGTGTGTGTGTGTGTTCGTAAAATAAATGGGGAAATGTTGGAAGCAATCTACGTTATTTTTTTTTTCCTCGTAGCGGATTTTGGGAACATCAAATCAGAAGAGTTCAAAGAGAGCCTGCAATGAGTTGATACGTTTAACTTATCTCGGTTAGAAAAAAAATCACCATAAAAAGGAGGTGAGCGTAATCATGATAAGCGCTGAGATTCATTTTCAAAGTTGTCATCGCTGTCGGTGAAAGGAAAAAAAGTAGCGAGAAAACGAAGTAATCTTGAGATGCGTCCGTTTCCTTTTTCTCTTCTTATGCTGCCGGGAAAGAAAATACCAATAGGAAGATGAAATTGAACAGAACACTCCTGAAGCTGATCTTTATTTTTTGTTACTCTTCGTGGTAATGGAAAATAATAAACTGATAAAAGTCTTGTGATGTGCTCAGTATTTTTTATTTTTTTCCTTTTCCGATGGTACTGTCGCAGGGAAGAGTTGATATAGAGATCGTAAAGATTAAAATCATGACGGCAAAAACTCCCTCTTATGCTGTTTTTGTGTTAGTATCATTGCGAGAAGGTTAACCCGGTAGCAGCGACGGGGCAAATTTGTGGCTTTTACCGTGTAGCAGTGACGGGCCAAATTTGTGCCATGATATAAGCCCCCCAAATAGGTGCATGGGAGCTTCGTCGGGGGGACTGCCTGGAGTATGGACAGCGAGAGAGTGAAGCGACGGACCCCAGGGTGTATGCTCCCCCTTAGTTAGTTAGACACACGGAAAACAAATGTAAATGGTAAGTTAAAGTGATACTACAACACCTTCAGCTATTTTTTTATTGTTACTCCGAATGGATAATACCTAACGACAGAAATAACAATCATGAAATTCAGCACAGAAATAACAATCATGAAATTCAGCACAGAAATAACAATCATGAAATTCAGCACAGAAATAACAATCATGAAATTCAGCACAGAAATAACAATCATGAAATTCAGCACAGAAATAACAATCATGAAAATCAGCACAGAAACAACAATCATGAAATTCAGCACAGGAATAACAATCATGAAAATCAACACAGAAATAACAATCATGGAAATCAGCACAGAAATAACAATCATGGAAATCAGCACAGAAATAACAATCATGAAAATCAACACAGAAATAACAATCATGGAAATCAGCACAGAAATAACAATCATGGAAATCAGCACAGAAATAACAATCATGAAATTCAGCACATACATAACAATCATGAAATTCAGCACAGAAATAGCAATCATGAAATTCAGCACAGAAATAACAATCATGAAATTCAGCACAGAAATAACAATCATGAAATTCAGCACAGAAATAACAATCATGAAATTCAGCACAGAAATAACAATCATGAAATTCAGCACAGAAATAACAATCATGAAATTCAGCACAGAAATAGCAATCATGAAATTCAGCACAGAAATAACAATCATGAAATTCAGCACAGAAATAACAATCATGAAATTCAGCACAGAAATAACAATCATGAAATTCAGCCTCAGAAAATTAATCAAGCCATTCACCCTTTCACATGGAAATAATCTCTTGAACATAATTATAGAAAAACAATCGAGACGGAAACGGTAGAAGTGTAGAACCGTCGACTCCGTTAAACATTCCTTGTATCTACAGCAACATGAAAACCAGCTCCATGCCAATCGTTAAAACACATAAAAGTCTTCACGTGGAAATAATCTCAAGCATATAAAAAACAGATTAACAAAAAGGCAAATCAAAAAATAATCGGGAACCTTGTTTAGAACCGTCGACTCAATTTGTCTCGTATCTCCGCCCCAATACGTGACGCCATTCCCTCTCTCGGCCAGGTCCCGCCCTATTAAATGTTTCCGGGGCGCGGCTTCTTATTTATCATCCTATTTCATCCTATTTTTACCTCCCTTGGTGTGTAGGACTCCCTGGATTGATACTCGTGGCGGCGGCGGCGGAGGAGGAGGAGGAGGAGGAGGTCAGCCGGGAAATTATAATTGGCTCTGATCTGTAGTAAGTCATTCTTTTTGGAGGGTCATTGAGGGGAGGTATACTTTTTTATATATCTTTCTTTTTTTTGGTCTTGTTCACGTAAGGTGGTTCGGCTCCCTTCCACTCGCTACCTTGGATTCCTTCTCCTCTTCTCCTCCTCTCCCCTTCCCTCCTCTCTTCTCTCCTCCCTCTCTCCCTCCCCTAGTCTTTCCTCTATCTTCTCTCCTCCCCTCCACCTTCCCTCCCCTTCCCTTCTTTTCCTTCGCCTTCCTCTCTCCCCTACATTATCCTTGTCTCCTCCTCTCCTTCCCTCTACTCCCCTCTCCTATCCCTTCCCTTCCCTTCCCTATCCTCCTCCCCTTCTCCCCTTCCCGCCTTTTCCAGTCTCTCTCCAGTCCAGTTCTTTCTCCTCCACAGTTTTCCTCCTCCGTCTCTTAGGAAATAATAATACCAATGATAATGATGATAATAATAATAATGATAATGATAATAATAATGATAATAAAAATAATGGTAATCAGTCACTTTCGCGATCATTATTTATTAGTATTTCTTCTTCTTCTTCTTGTTCTTCATTTTTTTTCTGCTTCTTCTCCTTCTCTTTCTTCTTTTTCTTCTCTTTTCATCTTCTTCTTCTTCTTCTTCTTCTTCTTCTTCTTTCTTCTTACTTCTTTTTCTCCTGAGAGAGAGAGAGAGAGAGAGAGAGAGAGAGAGAGAGAGAGAGAGAGAGAGAGAGAGAGAGAGAGAGAGAGAGAGAGAGAGAGAGAGAGAGAGAGAGAGAGAGAGAGAGAGACCGACCCCAACCCCCTCCTATCCCATCTACTAACTCTCATTCCCTTCCATCACGCAACCTATTCTCATCATTTTATCCCTTCCGCTGGTGAACTCTTGAACAGCCTCTTTTCCTCTGTATTTCTTCCTGCCTACGACTTGAAGAGAGCATCAGGACACCTCTCCACCCGTACCTGACCTCTCTTTTGGGCACTCGTTCTGTTTTCTTTCACTGGAGCGGCGTCTAGCGGGCCTCTCTGTTCCTGTTTTTTTTTTCTTGCCCTTGAGCTGCCTCCTTTTGATGTAAGAATAAAAAGCTACATTTCCCTATCCTCCTCCTCTCCCATCCCCTCCTTTTCCTCGTTTTCCCCCACCCCTACACTTCCCTAGCCTTCTCCCCTCCTCCCCTCCCCTCCTCTTCCCTTGTCTTCCCCACCCCACTCTTCCCTATCCTGATTCCGTCCCATGAGTGGTTACCGGGGGGGCAGTATGAACCAAGCAAGATGACGCCACTATAAACACTTGTCTGCTCCATGACGGGCTGGGGTCGACCATCAGGCCTCACTAAGCAGCCTACCGGCGCCACAGGACGAAACGTAAAAAAGAAAAAGGGCAGAAACAAAACAAAATCTTGCCTTTCCTCCCTTCCCTGCACACACACACACACACACACACACACACACACACACACACACACACACACACACACACACACACACACACAGCACACCACACACACTTCCACCACACACTCCACCGCCAGGACAGGGAATAAGAGGCTGTAAGTTCACCTATCATTTATTTGTGTCTCTTCTACACATATATAAACCAGCGCCACACACACGCCCGCCGGAAAGGTTGGTTCGTCTTCAGCCTGTGTGGCTCTCGCTCTCTCTTTCTACACCAGGAATGACTTGTTATACACCTCAAGTTATTTGGTAGTTATGATTGTTAGTGTTGTTATTCTTCTTCTTGTTCTTGTTTTAGTTCTTGTTCTTGTTTTCCTTCTTCTACTTCTTCTTCTTCTTCTTCTTCTTCTTCTTCTTCTTCTTCTTCTTCTTCTTCTTCTTGTTTTTATATTTTCATTGTTGTTGTTTTTGGATTCTCTCCGTTGTCGTTTTATCACATTTTTCGGCCCTTTTCTCTCTTTCACATTCATCGCTTTTCCTTATGACTTCCTGCCTTGTGACCTCTTATCTACCTCTCCTCTTCTTCTCTTGATAATTCCTCATGTTATTTTCTTTCCATATGTACTATTTCCTACTTTCCTTATCACTCACCATCTCAATAACCTTTCAAAGTCCATATTTTCTATTTTGCATTAACTAACTTTCATCTAAACATATTTTTATTATCATTATTATTTATACATAGTTTCGACACCTGACGAGCTTGGCGAAATTAAAGTTTTTTTTGTGACATTCTATTAATAAAGTGAAGCTTCCCAAACATGTGTGCACAGCGTTGCTTGCTTCAGTTGTGGATATAAGAGTAAGTCGATTGTCGGCATTTAGATGTGTGTGTGTGTGTGTGTGTGTGTGTGTGTGTGTAGGTATGGGGGGGTGAGTGGGTATGGGTGCATGTGTGTGTGTGTGTGTGTGTGTGTGTGTGTGTGTGTGTGGAGGGTCGTCCCTATGCGAGCCACGAGGGAATGGACGAGATCAAGTAATTTCCAGCCTCGTGTGAAGAAAATGGAAAGAGGAGGAGGAGGAGGAGGAGGAGGAGGAGGAGGACGTGAACGAAACTAAAACCAGAAGAGGAGGATTCGTAAAAAAAAAGTGAAAGTGGAAAAGGAGGAGTAGGTATGGTGCGCAGGTGAGGTAGATAAAGGTAGGGCTTGACAGGTAAAGTGGGTTTTAGGGGGCTCTTTCCAATAAGGTGAGAGGTATTCGATATAGGTAAAAGACATGAGAGAAACTAAAAGAAGGATGGATTTTGGTGATTCACTTCGTCTTAAAAGAGAGGCAAAATACAGATGAGGGAAACAGACTTAAGAGTAGACGACTAAACAGTGAGTGTCTGGTGAGTTAACTGTTATAGAGGCAGACAAGAGCTAAGAGAAGATGGCGCCACTATAAACACTTGCCTGCGCCATGCCCCTAAAGAGAGCCTACCGGTGCTTTAGGCGTACACGTAAAAAGAAAAAAGACAATGAAAGGTAAAGAGAAAGGAGAAAAGTTGAAGTGACAGGCAATGAGTGCAGACTAAGCTCTTTAAATAAACAGCCAGACCGAATGTGTGTGTGAAAGGAACAGACAGAAGATGGCCTGACAAGCGATCTATTCCGTCTTTTTATTCAGTGCACAGCGTAGAATCACCCTTAGGTAGACAGACAAAGCATATATAAGTAAAAAATAACAATAGACAGGTTTACAGTGCTTGGCGGCTATCGGCCATACACAGGTGAACCTTAATTGAACTCAGGCAGCCATACAGGTGTGAGTCGATAGGTAATATATGTAGGTCACAGGTAAGACTGGGCATCCGTTTGTCGTGACCTGTGGTTCGTGTTGGTGTCCGTGGAATGGTTTTTCGTGTGCATCAAGGTTTTTTTTTTTTTTTTTAATTTAAGGTCAGCAGGCTAAACTTTTTTTTAAGATCAACATACTGAACTTTTGAGTATTTCTTTCCGGCCAACATACTGAACTTTGGAGTATTTTTTAAAGGTCAGCTTACTAAACTTTTGAGTATTTCTTTCCGGCCAACATACTGAACTTTTGAGTATTTTTTTAAAGGCCAACTTACTAAACTTTTGAGTATTTTTTTAAAGGTCAACATACTAAACTTTTGAGTATTTTTTAAAGGTCAACTTACTAAACTTTTGAGTATTTCTTTAAAGGCCAACATACTGAACTTTGGAGTATTTTTTTAAAGGTCAACTTTCTAAACTTTTGAGTATTTCTTTAAAGGCCAACATACTAAACTTTTGAGTATATTTTTAAAGGCCAACATACTAAACTTTTGAATATTTCTTTAAAGGTCAACACACCAAACTTTTGAGACTGGGGCGGTATGATAGAGTAGAGAAGCGTTAATTGCAATCCCTTCCATAACCATTGCCACGGTAGTATCAATGGGTATTTAAACAACCCATTTCCAACATGATCCACTCTGCACTTACACGGATCACACCAACACGGATCACGAGCGGTGGATTACTACTACTTACACTATTACTACCATACTATTACTACCGAATGCCCGGCCTTTGCAAATCGACTCGCTCGGGTATATAAATGAGGTGTTGGCTTACGAAGAGCAGATTTCATGAATAGAGAAAGTGTTGGTAGGATTTTATTGTACACACTCGCGCACCTTCTCAACAACCACGTCATGAAGTCTCACGAATCCACACGTAACAAGGATAAGGAGAACAAATGTTACGAAGAGGGGAATGGAGAGTAAAGGAGGAGAGAGGAGAAGGGAAAGAGAGAGAGCGAGAGACAGGAAATATGAAATGGAGAAAACAAACTGAGGGAGGTGAGAGAGAGAGAGAGAGAGAGAGAGAGAGAGAGAGAGAGAGAGAGAGAGAGAGAGAGAGAGAGAGAGAGAGAGAGAGAGAGAGTTATTACGGTCTGGCAAATAGCTAACATTACCATTCATCACTTTTCCCGCCACTGACCTGCTGCTGGTGGTGGTTAATGGCTCGTTAGAGAGAGAGAGAGAGAGAGAGAGAGAGAGAGAGAGAGAGAGAGAGAGAGAGAGAGAGAGAGAGAGAGAGAGAGAGAGAGAGAGAGAGAGAGAGAGAGAGAGAGAGAGAGAGAGAGAGATTGTTTTTCTTCTTTGTTTTTCTATCCGCCTGTGATTATAAAACTGGCCTAGTCTGCAATCCTCGTAGTAGTGGTGGTGGTGGTGGTGGTTCTTGGTTGCGAGTGAGGGGACGTTGAGGGGAAGTGAAGGGGAAGAAGAATGGGGAAGAGGGGAAGTGAAGGGAAGGGAAGAAGAGCTTAGAGGACGAAGAGGGAGAAAGATTAAGAAGTGTCGAGGAAGAATGAAAGAAAGAAAACGTGCAAATAGGCGAAGGGGTGCTGAGAGAGAGAGAGAGAGAGAGAGAGAGAGAGAGAGAGTGAGAGAGAGAGAGAGAGAGAGAGAGAGAGAGAGAGAGAGAGAGAGAGAGAGAGATTGATTGATTGATTATGCAAAACGTCAATCAGAGAGGGACGTAGAAATTGATTAGCGACAACCCAAAACATCACGTCAGTTGTTGATTGAGACTGTCTTGATAACTCCTGAAATTGGAGGAGGAGGAGGAGGAGGAGGAGGGGGAAGGGGAGGGGGAGGAGGAGGGATAAGTAGCGTTGGATATGGTTGGATACATCGAGGTTAAGTCGAGAACGTAAGCAGAAAAATCCAAATCAAGAACTTCAAACATGGCGGAGGGTGTAGTTGTAGTGGTGGTGGTGGTGGTGGTGGTGGGCGCTGTCCTGCTGCTTCCATCTGTGTACAACATCCTGAGGGCGCCTCTAGTAAAAGGGGAGGCAGTGTACCGAGTAGGCGGCGCCCTTGGGGAATGAGTTGGAGTGTGGGGTGGCGGCTGAGGTGAGGGTGGGGCAGGCGGTTTGGCGGGGACAGCGGCACTTCGGGTAAACGAAAGCTGTCCCTTCGCCTACCGAGACCTCCTTGCACGGGGTCCCCTCCATGCACGGCGGCAGCTGCGGGGGAGACCGGGAGAGGGCGAGGGGTTAGACGAGACTGAGTGAAAAGGACTGGTGAGGTTATAGAGTGGTGGCGAGGTTTGTAAATGTGTGAGGGTTGAAGATGTGAAAGGAACCAGGAGAGAGATTTAGGCGGTGTGGATAGAATTGGTAAGGTTAGGGAGAGAGTGAAAGTAAAAGTGGTGAGGTAGCCAGGCGTGTGTTGTGTGTGTGGTTGGTTAGAAAATATGATACGGAGACAGGGAAAAGGATGAAGGGAGGTATATAAAAGGTTAAGGAAGGAGAGAGGAGACTGTTAACTGAATGGGAAGAGAGAGAGGGATGGAATGGGAGTAGGTTAACTGAATAGCGGTGAGGGGAGAGAAGGCTTGTGTGAGGGTTGAAGAGGAACTTATGTGGGAGAGCGGAGGTAATAGTGTTCTTTTTACAGCGGAGGAAGCAGCTCAAGGGCAAGTTATCATACGTGTGCCTCGTTAGGTGACCTCTCCTCAGACGCTCTAGCTACTGTGAGGGTAAAGGATGATAAAGTGAGGGAAGAAGTGGAGGGGCCGCGTATGGCCTGAGATTGAAGAGGGGAGGAAAGAAGCAGGAGAGGAAAATGAACAGGGAAGAAACAATGCGAGAAGTGAAGTTTTTTATTTATTATTTTTTTTTTTTACAGCTAAGGAGACAGTTCAAGGGCGTAAAGAAAAATATTAAAAAAAGCCCGCTACTTACTGCTCCTGAATAGAGGTCAAAGGAGTGGCCAAAAAGAGAGGTCAATATCGGGATTCGGGATTAGTGAACGGCATGCATAAGCCGTAGATTCGAGGACAAAGGGTGAGGCTTTGAACAGAGGAGGAAACGGAGGTACAGGACAGCACTAGGGTGAAAAAACAGACAGGAAAGTGGCGATAAACTCACCCTGGAGCACGAGTAGATGGTGGCCATGACCAGCTCGCTGCCCACGACGTCCTCCTCGACATCGGAGTGGACGTGGGTGAGCGGTGGCGGGCAGTAACAGTGGAGAACGTGCCGTTGCTCCGACATGCTGAACGTTGCCTTGTGGAAGAGGAAGGCGGCCGTGTAGGCTGCCTCCTCCCTGTCACACACACGAAGCGGCGGCGGCGACCCACAGTACTGCAGGAGGAGGTTAGTTATACGCGCACGTGAGGGGAAGATAAGAATGACTGAAGGAGTGAAATGACTTATGAGCGCAAAGATTTTAGGAATACGCGTTAAGATAAGGAGTACGCGCGTATGAATGAAAGATAAGGGCGATTGCAGGCATGTGAGTAAACGAAGAGGGTGAGAAGGTGTAGGAGATAACAGAATGATAAGCAACACTCACATCAGGCAGAATATATGAGTCATGATGTGAATTGTTATGATACATTCTGGAGGCAACGTTACGCTTCATATTGCCACAGCGAATGCATGTGGCCCTTCTATGTGTCTGGGTGTGGATGGGGGAGTGTGTGGGTGTGGGGGGAGGTGTGGGGTGGCAATTTCGATCAGACTTAGAGGATAAAAGGCGAAGTGAATGAAGCCGGGATGAGGAAGGAGGGTTAGCCGTTTGGGTGTTGTGTAAGGAAGGGAAGCCCAGACAGTGTTCCTCCTATTCAGGGGAGGAATTAGCCGGAGGAGAGAGGCGAGCCGGAGGAAAAAGGAGGGCAAGAAGTTAGGAGGAGTGGGAGGTAGGAAGAAGAGGCAAAAGTGGAGGAAACTCAATGGAGGGAAGAGTAGTGAAGGGGAAGGAGGAGGAGGAGGAGGAGGAGAAAAGGCTGAATGGAGGAAACCCTGCAAGACGGATATTGTTCCCGACGACTTGAATAGTGGTGGTGATGATGCTGACGGTGGTGGTGGTGGTGATGATGGTGGTGTTGTTGTTGTTGGTGGTGGTGGTGATGGTGGTGTTGGTGTTGGTGGTGGTGATGGTGGTAGTGGTTATGGCAGTGAAAATGGTGCAGTTAGCGAGGGTGTTGGTGGGTGGTGAACACACACACAGACACACACACACACACACACACACACACACACACACACACACACACACACACACACACACTTTTTTTCTTCCCTTTTCCCTAACACACACACTTTTTCATTCACACACACACACACACACACACACACACACACACACACACACACACACACACACACACACACACACACACACACACACACACACACACACACACACACACACACACACACACACACACACACACACACACACACACACACACACACACACACTTTTTTTTCTTCCCTTTTCCCTAACACACACACTTTTTCATTCACACACACACACACACACACACACACACACACACACACACACACCTTGTACTGGAGGGAGCCCATCGTCACGGAGCAGCTGTCCTCAGGTCCCACGCCATACTGCAGCGCCCGCCGCCACGCCGCCTCGGTCGCCGCCCTCGTACCCGCGGCAGCTACAAAACTGTCTGCTGCTCACCCCGAAGGCGTTCACCTGTAGGTATCCGCATGCCGCTCCGTTCCGGCAGGGGGGCAGGTTGAAGTCTTCCTGTAGAGTGGAGAGAAGAGAGGAACGTGTGAGTGAGTTTGGGAAGAGAGGTATCTGTGAGCGAAAGTAATGAGAGTATATGTCATGCGTTAGGGAAGCGAAACAGAGAGAGAGAGAGAGAGAGAGAGAGAGAGAGAGAGAGAGAGAGAGAGAGAGAGAGAGAGAATTTTCTTTTACGGGCTCCATGTAAAGCACAGATAATCATGTTACAGGAGAAAGGAAAAGGGGGAAAAAATGAGAGCGACTTCAGTGTTATTGGTGGGAGCATTGATGGACGAGTACGCTTTTTTGCCTTGGTGATGGAAAGAGTAACTAAGCTATGGAGTGTTTTGTTACAGGTCGGGCGGCATTTTTTTATAGTGGTACCATAGGAAGCAACTCAAGGGCAAAAAAAGAAACAAAAAAGGCCGCCTCGAAAGATGGGTTAAATATGGCTTTTTTTTTATTCAATGGTTGTTTTCATCTTGCGTGTCTTAAAATGTTGTTCCCCTTCCTCCTCTTCCTCCTAATACGTCTTGTTTTTTTTTTTTTCTTTTCCTCTCCCATTTTTCTCTCATTCCTCCGTCCCCTTGTTCTCTCTATCGTTCCTCTTTTCTCCTCTTTTAACTTGATAAGGAGATAAACCCTAACTACAGAAACATATAACAGGGAAGAAAAGTATCGTTTCCTACATACTAATTCAGACTTCAACTGTGAATTATATGGTAGCTTTTTTTTATATTGCTGAACCTTTTTGCGGTACAAGGACACAATACCAAGAACTTAACAAAGAGATACAAGGAAAATACAACTTCCCCTGCATACTAATGTTATTGTTATGAGTATCGTTTCCTGCATGCTAATTCCGACTTCAACTGTGAATTATATGGTAGCTTATTTTTATATTGCTGAAATTTTTGCGGTACAAGGACACAATACCAAGAACTTAACAAAGAGATACAAGGAAAATACAACTTCTCCTGCATACTAATGTTATTGTTATGAGTATCGTTTCCTGCATGCTAATTCAGACTTCAACTGTGAATTATATGGTAGCTTATTTTTATATTGCTGAAATTTTTGCGGTACAAGGACACAATACCAAGAACTTAACAAAGAGATACAAGGAAAATTCAACTTCTCCTGCATACTAATGTTAATGTTATGGGTTATCACACGGTAGGTGTTAATTTTGTTACTATTTTAGAGGCACAAGGAAACGGGCCGGGAATTATATAAACGGACAAAAAAAAATACACACACACACACACACACACACACACACACACACACACACACACACACATATATATAATAAAAGTTTCCTGCATGTTAATCTACTTTCACGGGTTTATATTCATTGACGCACTTCTATGTTGTTTTAAATCGTGCATTATAAGCCTTATTACTGCGTTTTCTTAAATATATATTATCTTCAAACTCTCTTACACTTATTGCTTTGCGTTCCCATTCGAGCTTCACTTGTTTTCATTTGCTGTATTTTTTTTTTCTGTCTGTCCTAATATATCTACTCTTTTTTTTTTTTTTTTTTTTTTCTTCCTCTCACCCACACGCCACCCCCCCCTCCCCCCTTCCAGCCCTCCCACACACAGTCATGGTTTGCTGTTTACTCCCTTTCCACACACTCACTCTCTCCCTCTCTCTCTCCACACACACACACACACACACACACACACACACACACACACACACACACACACACACACACACACACACACAAGATTTTAACTCACCCACACGCCACCCCCCCTCCCCCCTTCCAGCCCTCCCACACACAGTCATGGTTTGCTGTTTACTCCCTTTCCACACACTCTCTCTCTCTCTCTCTCTCTCTCTCTCTCTCTCTCTCTCTCCCTCTCTCTCTCCACACACACACACACACACACACACACACACACACACACACACAAGATTTTAAACACGCACCCTTCCTTACACTAATTCCAGACACCTTTACCTCCTCCTCCTCCTCCTCCTCCTCCTCCTCCTCCTCCTCCTAATCCTAATCCTCTTCTTTCCCCTTCCTCTTCCACCTCCTTCAGCTTGTTTTCCTCCTACGCTTCTTTTTCTTTTTTATATTTTTTTGTCTACGTATTCTGTTTGTTCTTCTCTTATTCTTGCGCTCTCTCTTTCTCTTCCTCTTTCTCTTCCTTTTCCTAAACATATCAGGTAAAAGACACGTCAGGTAAGTAATGGGAGGCGGTGTAATTACTCTAACTTGTCTTTCCGGGTTTCTTGTGTTTCCAGGATTTTGAAGAACACTAAGAAATGGCAAAGGTGTGTGTGTGTGTGTGTGTGGGTGGGTGTGTGTGGGTGTGGGTGTGTGTGTTATCTCATAGCGTGTGTTAAAGTGTGCTTCCGGTTCCTCCTCCTCCTCCTAATACATCTTGTTGTTGTTTTTTCTTTTCCTCTTCCTTTCTTTCTCTCTTTCTTCCGTTTCCTTGTTCTCTTTATCGTTCTTCTTTTCTCCTCTTTCCTTCTACAAGCTTAACTTTTTTCCTTCCTTCCTTCCTTCTTTCTTTGTTGTTTTGTTCCTGATATTTCTTTTTTTTTCTCCCTTTATCTTCGCCTTGCCTTTGTTTTCCTTATTTTTCTCTTGTTTTCTCGTTTTCCTTTCCTTTTTTGATTTTCTTCGTTCCTCCTTTTGTTAACTTTCCTCTTGTTTTCCTTTTGTTGATTCGTTTCATCGTTCTTGTTTTCTCCTTCTTCCTCCTCCTCCTCCTCCTCCTCCTCTTCCTACTCCTTTTTACCCACACCTTCAGAAGCGCCTCAGAACTTTTGGAAACGACGCTAATAGAATCACTTACGGACCTCTGTGTGTGTGTGTGTGTGTGTGTGTGTGTGTGTGTGTGTGTGTGTGTGTGTGTGTGTCCGTCCTTCTAATAACAATGTTCTCTATCGTTATTATCATCTCATCTTCACCTTGTTCTTCTTGTTCTTGTTCTTATTCTTCTCCTCCTCCTTCTTCTTCTTCTTCTCCTTCTTCTTCTTCTTCTTCTTCTTCTTCTTCTTCTTCTTCTTCTTCTTCTTCTTCTTCTTCTTCTTCTTCTTCTTCTTCTTCTTCTTCTTCTTCTTCTTCTTCTTCTTCTTCTTCTTCTTCTTCTTCTTCTTCTTCTTCTTCTTCTTCTTCTTCTTCTTCTTCTTCTTCTTCTTCTTCTTCTTCTTCTTCTTCTTCTTCTTCTTCTTCTTCTTCTTCTTCTTCTTCTTCTTCTTTCCTAACCCCCCCAACCACCACCAATACCACCTTACCACTACTTCTTCCCAACGCTCCTCCTCCTCCTCCTCCTCCTCCTCCTCCTCCTCCTCCTCCTCCTCCTCCTCCTGTATACAAACTTTCCAGTCAAGAATCAAGATGTAACACTACCCCAATGAAAGAGTTTAGCCAGACTTCGCTTGAATTGCGCGATACAGTTTAGGTCAACGTAAATAATCTCCTTGGGCAAAAAGCCTTCGGGGGAAACACACACACACACACATACACACACACACACACACACACACACACACACACACACGAACCCCCCACTCCCATCCCCACCCCCCACACACATACACAAGCACCCACCCACCCACGCACGCACCCACACTCCAACTTTTCCGCTCAGCCCCAAAACTGTATCGCATGACAGTAAACGATCCGGAAACTTGCATACAATTCCGGCAAAGTTGTGATCTAAAAAAAATAAAAAATAAAAAATCGTTGAGTCTGCCCACGCATGTTATATGACGTGTGTGTGTGTGTGTGTGTGTGTGTGTGTGTGTGTGTGTGTGTGTGTGTGTGTGTGTGTGTGTGTGAGTTCTTGCATGACCGTCCGGCAATGTTTCGTCATCTGTTTTTAATACTTTTTTTATGGGCCTACTGTTATTTTTTATGTTGTCATATTGTTCGTCTGTCCGTCTGTATGAGTCTGGTCACCCCTTCTCTCTCTCTCTCTCTCTCTCTCTCTCTCTCTCTCTCTCTCTCTCTCTCTCTCTCTCTCTCTCTCTCTCTCTCTCTCTCTCTCTCTCTCTCTCTCTCTCTCTCTCTCTCTCTCTCTCTCTCTCTCTCTCTCTCTCCTCATCTATTTATCTATCGATCTATCTATCTATCTTTCTTTCTATATTCATCTATCTATTTCTCTATCTATTTACATGTCTATTTATATATCTATGACTTCTATGGTCTACTTTTTATCATTCTACAACCACTTTTCTTCTGCCACTACGTACTACTACTACTACTACTACTACTACTACTACTACTAAACCCACTTAACATGCATTCTAAACACCTCACTCCTCCAATATTTGCTCGTACTCAGTCATAAATGATATCAATGTCATGACTCGCTTGAAAAAGATAACATCATCAACCCTCTTTGGCTTTCTACCTGGCGAACACCTTTATCGTGACTCAGGTCCTTGACTCCCTTCACTCAGCGCCTTACCTGTAATCGTATAGCTTTCTCAGGTGGGTGGGACAGGTAGGATAGGTGAGGGAAAGGTTGACCCGTATTTTTGTGACTCTGTGTGTGTGTGTGTGTGTGTGTGTGTGTGTGTGTGTGTGTGTGTGTGTGTGTTTAGCAGCAATCAATGTATATCCTTTGTCTGCTTGGTTCTTTTCTCCCTTCCTTCCTTCCTTCCTTCCTTCTTTTCTTCCTTCCTTCCTTCCTTCCTCTCTTTCTTCCTTAGTTTCTTCTTAACTATCCTTTTCTCTCTTCCACCCTTCCTTCCTTCCTTCCTTCCTTCTTTTCTTCCTTCCTTCTTTTCTTCCTTCCTTCCTTCCTTCCTTCCATCCTTCCTTCCTTCCTTCCTTCCTTCTTTGGTCCCTTCCTTTCTTTCTTCCTTAGTTTCTTCTTAACTCTCCTTTTCTCTCTTCCTTCCTTCCTTCCTTCCTTCTTTTCTACCTTCCTTCCTTCCTTCCTTCCTCCTGTTTTTCCTTCCTTTCTTTCTTCCTCTTTTCTTCTCTCCTTCTTTTCTTCATACCTTCTTTCGATTTTTTTTCCCAAGTCTCCAAATTCCTCAACATTTCTCTTTCCCTCGTTATTTCTCTTTCTTTTTTTGTCTCTCCTTCAATCTGTTTCCTCCTTCTTTGCTCACTCCTCCGTCATTACTTATTTTCTCTCCATACTTCTTTTCTTACATATATTATCCTTCTCTTTCCTCTCTCCCTTTTGTCTTCATTTTCGTTACTCTCTTAATTATCCTTCTGCCTTTCCCTTCTCTTCCCTATTTCATCCATGACCATATATTCTCCTTTCTTTATATCTTCCTTCTTTCCTTCCATCTTTCCTTCCTTCCTTTTCCTCTTTCTCTCTTTCCTTCCTTTCTTCCTTCCTTTCTTTCTTCCTTTTTAACCCCACACGCCATATTTCTTCTGTCAACACCTCTTCCTCCTTTTTTTCTTTTCTTTTTTTTCCTTCTTCAATGTCTGTTTCCTCCCTCCATTGTGTTCACTCAAGAGTCGTTATTATCACCATTTTTCTCTGTCTCCTCTTTACCTCATTTCTCTTACCTAATTTTGTCCTTTTTTTCCTGTCCCAAAATTCCTCACCGATTTTCTTTCCTTCAATATTTCTCTTTTTTTTTTTTTTTCGTCTTTCCTGCTTCAATCTGTTTCCTCGTCTTTGCTCACTCCGTCATTATTTAATTTTCTCTCCATTCTTCTTTACTCACATTTATTATCTTCCTCTCTTTTCTCTCCTCCTCCTCCATCCCTCCCTCTCGCCCTCTCTGTTTCTCCTACCCCAAATAATTCCTTCTCTCCTTTCCGTCCTCCTCTTCTTCTGTTGCTCTCCTCTTCTCTCACTTCTCACCTCCTTCCCTCTCTCTCCCTTCCTCCCTTTCTCTTTTCTTCTTTCCCCCTTCCCTCATTTCTTCCTCACCTTCATTCCTTTTTTCCTTCCTTTCTTCATTCCTCTCCTCTCGTTTTGCTCTCCCTTTCTTCCTTTCCTTTCTTTCTCTCCTTCCCAATGTCATTTTTTTTGTTACGTTTATTATTTTCTTCCTTATCTTCTTCACTTCCCTCTTTCCCTTCTTCTTCTTTCCCTTCCTCCCCTCCTTCCCTTCTTCTTCTCCTCTCTTCCCTTCATTCCTTCCCTTCTTCTTTCCCTTCCTTCGCTTCTTCTCTTCTCTCCCCTCCTTCCCTTCTTCTACCCCATTTTTCCCTTCATTCCCTTCCTTCTTCCCTTCTTCTCTCCCTTCATTCCATTCTTTCCCTTCCTTCTTAACTTCATCCCTTCCCTTCCTTCCCTTCCTCCTTTCCTCCTTCACTTCATCCCTTCCCTTCCCTTCTCCCTTCCTTCCGTTCTTCACCTTCCTCCTCCCCTTCTTTCTTCCCTTCTTCCTTTCCTTCTTTTTCCCCCTCCTTTCCTTCTCCACTTCCTTCCTTCCCTCACTCTCTCATTGCCTCCTTTCCTCTTTCCTTCTCACCCGTCCACTGACCGCCATTAATTCTCTCTCCCCCTCCCCCTCCCTCTCCTTCCCTTTTATTGCCTCCCTTCTCCCTCCCTCCCTCCTTCCCTACCCCCTCCCATTCGTTCCCCCTCTCCCCCCCTCCCCCTTCCATCTATTGCCGCCCCCCCCCCACACTCTCTCCCCTCCCCCCCTCAGGGCCACCTATTATAGACTGTAAAGGTGTAATTGACCAAATGGCGCAGGTAAATTAGTGTTAATGTGTCGCCTCTGATTGAGAGAGAGAGAGAGAGAGAGAGAGAGAGAGAGAGAGAGAGAGAGAGAGAGAGAGAGAGAGAGAGAGAGAGAGAGAGAGAGAGAGAGAGACAGAAGTAGATAGACAGAGACAGGCAGATAGACAAACATATAGACAGATAGACAGACAGATACACAAACACACACAGAGACAGAGAGACAGACAGTAACAGAGACAGACGGAGAAAGAGACAGAAACATACAGACATTATAGTGAGTCTTGATGGTAATGATGATGATGATGATGACGACAACGATGATGACGTTGATGATAATGATAATAAATGACTAACCAAGCTATCAGTGAAGAAAAAGACCCCTCACCTTAACACATGCTGGGATAATTAACGCTGCCACAATGATAATGATGGTAATTAAAGTCGTTAAGATAGCGTACGGCATGGTGAACAGGAGACTAACGAAAGCGCGACCTATTTTTCCCGCGTAATTAACAGCTTTATAAACATACGTAATTGCTTGGATGACGTCATCGTTAATGCTTAAGGGTTAGCGGGGTCGTAAAAATGATAACAGAAAAGTATATATGTGTGAACTTTCTGAATTGTCTTATATTTTGTTGTTGTTGTTTCTCTCCTTCATTCCTTCCCCTCTTCCTTCCATTCTTCATTCCTCTCCTTTCCTTTTTCTCTCCCTTCCTTCCTTCCTTCCTTTTCTCCTCTCCTTTCCTTTTCCTCTCCCTTCCTTCCTTCCTTCCTTTTCTCCTCTCCTTTCCTTTTCCTCTCCCTTTCTTCCTTCCTTTTCTCCTCTCCTTCATAACGTCATTTCTCCTCTGAATTGTGTCATAGATTTTGTTGTTGTTGTTGTTTCTCTCCTTCTTTCCTTCCCCTCTCCCTTCCCTTCTTCACTCCTCTCCTGTCCTTTTTCTCTCCCTTCCTTCCTTCCTTTTCTCCTCTCCTTCTCAACGTCATTTCTCTTCTTCCTTATCTTCTTCACCCCCCTCCTTCCCTTCTTCTTTCCCTTACTTCGCTTCGTTTATTTTTATTTTCTTATTTATTCTATTCATTTATTAACCTGTTTCTCTATTTTTTTATTGTCTCAGCGCCAAACAAAGGGAACAATGAGTACAGTGCTGCCCTCTAGGAAGGTTTTGCGAAAGTCTCCCATTATCTCTCTTAAGGAGCTCCACGAACACATAATTTGGTTTAAAGAAATGCTAAGGTTAGGGAATTATAAAAAGAAAAAATGTAAATCTGAGGGAAATACTGTAAAAAAGTTGTAAATCTGAAATAAAAAAAAGTTGTAAGTAATGGAAATATAAAAAATGTAAATGTGAGTGTATTGTAGAAATGTAAATCAGATGGAAAAAGTTGTAAACGAAAGGGAATTTTAAAAGTAAATCTGTAAGTTAAGAGTATTATATAAAGACGTGTAAATCTAAGGAAACTAAAATGGTGTAAATCTATGAAAATATAAAAAAAAATTGTAAATGCGCGGGAATCAAAAACAAGCAAATATATTTAAGAAAACTCAATGTTCACTTCAAAACGAGTATAAAGGTTCACCACGCCACAATAATATGCCTGGGAGGGAGGGAGAGAGAGATAGAGACAGAGACAGACAGACGAGGGAGAAATTACACACTATCACGAGGGATTAACACAGGTGGGCGCGGTGGACAGGTGAGGTGAACAGGTGAATTAGGCGCCCGAAATAGCTCGGTGCCCTCAGGTGCTACAACGAACCACACACGATCGTTGAAGGTTACCATTGCTCATTTCTCTTTCATTCTCTCTCTGTCTGTTTTTCTCTCTCTTCTTCCCTCCCTCGTGTTCAGAGAGTAATACACCGCCGCCCTCCTAATGGTACAAAGGCAACGTATAACAGGCTTGGGGTTGAGTTCTTTGTGTGGGATCCGCATTCAACTCCCTTTCGTGTAGAGTGAGGAACACTAGTCTATTAAGGGAAAGGTGTATGGTGGTGGTGACAGTAGTAGTAGTAGTAGTAGTAGTAGTAGTAGTAGTAGTAGTAGTAGTTGCTGTAGAAATAGTAGTAAGAGGAGGAGGAAGAAGATGATCAGTAATAGAAAAAGTAGAAGTCGTTTCGTAGTAGAGGTAATAGTAGTAGTAGTAGGAGTTATGCAGTAGTCGTGGTAGTAGTAGTAGTAGTAGTAGTAGTAGTAGTAGTAAAACCAACAATAAAAAAAGCAACACAACCATTAGGAACAAAAAAAAAAAAAAAAAGACTCAAAAATAGAAACACCACTACCACCACCACCACCACCACCACCATCATCATCATCATCATCAACAGCTAGAGGAACAAGAGTAATAAAAGCATTAGCGGCAAACGTAAACGCGCCAACAACAGTAGTAATAGGAGGAGCAGTAGCAGGAGGCAGCAGCAGGAGGTAGCAGTAGCAGTAACATGGACAGTAAAAAGGGAAGTGGAGGGGGGGGAGGGAGAGATAATCAGGGAGTAATGACATGCAAGCAGGCGAAGGGACATCATTAACCTGCTATAAGGGGTGAGGTAAGGGGGGGGGGGGGCAGGTAAGGGGTGGTGGTGGTGGTGTTGGTTGGGGTGGGGGGCAGGTACGGGGTGGTGGTGATGGAGGTGGTGGAGGTGGATGTCTCGTTTGGTCCCGCCTCATCAGGTAATTGGTATGGAGGTGGAGGAGGAGAGGGAGATGTGGAGGAAGGGAGGGAGAGGAGAGAGAGGGATGGGGAGGAGAACTGAGAGAGAGAGAGAGAGAGAGAGAGAGAGAGAGAGAGAGAGAGAGAGAGAGAGAGTTATATATAGACAGAGATAGTGAAGGAGTCGATTTGTATATATCTAAAGACTTGTAGGTCGCTTCTCATTACAATTATTGCTCTCTTTTATTGGGCAGGTGTGTGTGTGTGTGTGTGTGTGTGTGTGTGTGTGTGTGTGTGTGTGTGTGTGTAACTAATCTTTTAAGCGCAACAAAATATGCCACTCACAAACACACGAACACACACATACAAAAAAACTACACCCCCAAAACACTATACTCTCCACACCTATCAAAACACACATAAGATTAGATTCCATGCCTCGACTTCCCTCCGTATAACACTTCGCTGTCTGTCCTTGTCACCTTCACCCACGCGAGGTAGTGTGAGCGAAAAGCTGAATGCAAAGTCGCGAGATTATCATTACAAGGGGACAGCGGAGATAAGGTGTAGGATGAAGAGATTGTTTTATTTTCCTTTTATCTTTGTTTTATTCGTAGGTAATACTAAGACACAGACAGACAGACAGATTGAGAGACAGACAGAGACAGAGAAAGAGGGAGATCGTTTAACGTGCGGAGAATGAAATAGATTTGAATAGAAAACGAAAGAAAAATGGAAACGAACCAGAGAGAGAGAGAGAGAGAGAGAGAGAGAGAGAGAGAGAGAGAGAGAGAGAGAGAGAGAGAGAGAGAGAGAGAGAGAGAGAGAGAGAGAGAGAGAGAGAGTTTTCATAAAGATAACAAAACATGAAGTATATATATAAAACTAGAAGATAAAAATACAATATAACGTACACCCCCCCATAAAAAATATAAAAAAGATTCGGGCACACATTGTATTTTCATCCTCTAAAGAAAACGACGGATGTGTTCTCATTTAAGGGGCAAACTAACCTAAATATTCCTCCGTCCGCCGAGACGTTCACCTCTTCCTTATGATGATGGTGGACCTTTAATCTTGTAAAAGGGGACACGCACATACACACACACGCACACGCACACACACACACACACACACACACACACACACACACACACACACACACACACACACACACACACACACACACACACACACACAGTCTTGACAATAGGGATGGATCACAATCGTTTATCATCTCCCCTTTTAGGTCAGTCACCCCTCCAGACGATCTATTACACACACACACACACACACACACACACACACACACACACACACACACACTAAATAGGTCAGATCGCCTTATTCTTAACTGATGAAAATTGCTATGGTGAATCTTTTTTATCATGAATATTTTCCTCTCTTTTTGTCTGTCTGTCTATCCGTCTGTCTTTCTTCCTCTCTGTATGTCTGTTTTTTCTTCTTTTCTTTGGAAGTCTATTCATATGCTCGTATTTCAGTACTTATCTACCAACCTATCTACCTCTCTACCTACGTACCTACATACATACATACATATACACTCACAGCCGTATCTTCTCTCTCACGCGTCTAATCTTCTCCCTATTTATCCCCATCCATATATTACCTTCCACAGCCTTCTCACCCTCCACCCACTACCCATGACGCGTTCCTCTTCTCTATTCTTCACCTACCCACTCTCACCCACAACTCTCCTCTCCCACACCTCCTATCGTCTCTGTAACCAACTCCTGCCTATCAGAAGTTCTCAATACAATACTCTAATCCCCACCTTTCATTTACCTGTAGAGATCAAACACCTGTCCTTTCACCCTCATCTCATCTCATCTCAGACTGTCCAGCATCCCAGTCACTCAGCATCATCTAACTATCTGTCTATCTCTCTATCTAGCAACAAATTCTCAATACAATACTTTAATCCTCACCTTTCGTTTACCTGTAGAGATCATACACCTGTCCTTTCACCCTCATCCCATCTCAGACTGTCCAGCATCCCAGTCACTCAGCATTATCTAACTATCTGTCTATCTCTCTATCTAGCTGACTATCGCCATTCTCATCTCATCTTTGTTAAGTGAATGTTAGCGAGTGCGGCGAAGATTCATACACACATACTCGCTAAGCCTCTATCAATACCACCACCACCATCGCTACTTTCATCATGATTTGGAAAGTGAAATGTGAAGGAGGGCACCGAAGATTTATATGAGAGTGCAAAAGTAAGTAAAAGCGGGCAATAATAGTAATGTTTCTTTTGTGTGGGTTTTCAGGCGGGTGAGTCTTGTGTGTGAGCTAAAGCGAGAACGTCGAGGTGACTCCTGTGCCATCTCAGCCTTGTCATATTGTTAAGTTAATGGAGGTGGGCGCTTTTTCCATCAGTTGATCATTTTATTTTACTACTTTTTTTTTTTTATCTAAAGGGAGGTTCGTTTCTATGAGTGTGAAAATCTAATCTACTTTACTTTACTTCACTTTGTTACTTTTTTATATTTTATCAAGGGGAAAGTTGGAAAGTTTCGTTTAGTCGGCGCAACATCTGTGGTCATACGCTGGTTATCAATTCATATGCTCGTGTCTTTCTGTAAAATCTGTACTTGTCTTCTTCGTGTATGTATCGGAAAATCTTGTTTTTACCCTTATTAAAAATTTACATTATTTTCGTTTCTTGAATATTAGTCGACTTTGTATGACAGGAAAAGATGTTATATGTGTGTATCTCGTATTTCTTCCATTCATCTCTCATGTTTCTCTTCGTCTCTCTCTAATTTTAGTGTCACTTTGATATTGCATGAGAGAAAGAGGGAACACACACACACACACACACACACACACACACACACACACGCGCGCGCACACACACACACACACACACACACACACACACACACACGGGCACTTCACTTATTAAATACCTTCCGTTACCGTTTTTACTTTAACTTTTCGTCAAATTGAAAAACTCCGCACACACTTTTTAGTAAGATCCTCTCGCCCTTTCCTACGTTTTTTTCCCCCTGAAGAAGCGAGGAACGTCTCTTCAGGTATATTGGACAAATTCATTTTTATTTTTGTATGTGAGGGAGACTGATGGGATTCGCCTATGTGTGTAATTCCCCATAGTCTAAGCACGTGATGAACTCGCGATCGGCAGCCAATATCCTCCTCAAATGAGATCGGAACCCACAAATGACGGATCTCTGGGCACAGCTAATATCTCACACCCACACACGCATACCCGGGAATACATAGGAAGAACAGACACCAAAAGACATGTCGGTCTATGGCGAGGGTACCTGTTTACTACCGCTACTACTAGTTATCTACGTGTGGAGGCGGAACACAACCCCTGACAGACACCCGGTACCCATTCACTGCTGGGTGGACGGTTAGCACGGATTCTAGGACACTGCCCATTTATCTCCACTTCGCCCAGGAATCGAACACTGGACCTCTCGGTATTGAGGCGAGCGCGCTAGCCACTTCACAATGGAAATGCGTGTGTGTGTGGGGGGGGGGGGGGAGGGGTATTCCATGGTCTCCTTTACTAAGAAATGTCAGTTAGTACCTATTCAAATAACAACGGCAGCTTTTATGTTTCCTTTTTGCTCATTAAATCCACATACTTGAATCTGAATTACCTTTTTACTCGCCTGTTAGAGTTATATTAAGAGAAAATAAGTGTATCTTGAACGTAGCCAATAACCTGTCAAGGAGGTTCTTAGACAGCTCTCAAGGAACATCCGAGGCTTGGCTGACTCCCATTACTGGAACTGATCTCAAGTGAATGACGCAGGAAACGAGAGCTTCTTCTAAGTCCTTAAGAGACTAGTATCTGAAACAGTGATTAGAGTTCGCGTTCCAAAATTATATTACTGACTAGCCTTACCGGCGAGTGTATCTCTTTACCGCAATTAGAAAGCCGAGCCGAAGCAGGTAACGAGAAGGGATTTGAGTGACACAGATGATTCATTGAGTAAAAAGACCTGAATGAAAATACTATAGCTGTCTGTTTTCCTACAATGTTAGAATACGTGAACAGAGAGAGAGAGAGAGAGAGAGAGAGAGAGAGAGAGAGAGAGAGAGAGAGAGAGAGAGAGAGACACACACACACACACACACACACACACACACACACACACACACACACACACACACACACACACACACACACACACACACACACACACACACACACACACCAAGAAAGAAAGCGACATGACATTTAAAGAACACATTACAAAAAAAAAACAGAAAATAACACAGCATAGTAAGGAAACAGAGAGAGAGAGAGAGAGAGAGAGAGAGAGAGAGAGAGAGAGAGAGAGAGAGAGAGAGAGAGAGAGAGAGAGAGAGAGAGAGAGAGATTTAAAAGTCAAGCTTAATATTATCTACTTAGAACATGTATACACGCAAGAACTATCACGCTACAGACCATGAATATAAAACACAAAGGCAAACACACACACACACACACACACACACACACACACACACACACACACACACACGGACTGCCGGAGGGGGAGGGTTAACTGTTGGTGTTGGTGCTGTTGTTGTTGTTGTTGTTGTTGTTGTTGCTAAAATGCTATCCTTATGCTTCCCATCCAAACAGTTTACGAGCATTATAAACATACGCACCAAAGCTATGCGGAATATACGCCTTACTAAATCATTTACATCCATTCTTGATACGTTAAACAGACAGAGAGAGAGAGAGAGAGGAGCTACATTGAAGATGATAGTGAGACATACCGACAGACGAACAGACAGAGGAAAAGAAAGAAAGACAGTGGGCGGAAGAGTGAGACGGACAGAAGAAAAGACAGATAGACAACTAGACAGAAAAAAACAGAAGAAGAAACAGCAAAATAGACAGGGAAAGAGACAAAGACGGAATAAAAGAAATCGACTACCAGCAAAAGTGACAGACAGGCAGAAGGAAAGAGAAAGGTGGAAACAGGAAAAACGGAGAGAAAAAAAATGAAACAGAGACAAAAGAAAAAGTAAAAAATAAAAGCGAATGGTTAGTGGAAAGAAAAGAATTGGAAGAGGGAGTGAGGAGAGGAAAGGAAGTCAATCTACTGTGAGAGATCGAAAATGTGTGAGAGAGAGAGAGAGAGAGAATAATATTGACACACGGGAGACAGATATATTTTTCCTTTCTTTCATTCTTTTCTTTTTTTTCCCTTCAATTCACTCGATTCTTTTTTTTTTACTTGTTTCGCGGGTTTCTGAAGGATATAGATTGACCGTGTAATTTCCAATCTCGACAGCAGCGGCGCAACACACACACACACACACACACACACACACACACACACACGTCGGTCTATACATTTTCTTCTCTCTCCTTTTAACTCATTGCATTTTCTTCCCTTCGTTAAAAAAAATATATTGCGAAGATGACAGTTATTAAACCCTATCTGCAATCTAATATCCCATTCCCGTCTATAATTAATTAACATCTCCCAGCGTAAATAGAGCCTCTAATTACGGGACTCAAATTAACCACCCATGTAATACGCTTAAGTGGACTTCTAATGGCGATGGCTTGCTGAGGAGGCGAGGTATGAGAGGTACCTAACTGTATGGACGCAAAGGTAATCACTCACAGGTATGAATTTAATGATAGCGCATTCACTCAAGGTAGGCATTCAGTTAATTAGTCAGTCATGTTAGCGAGGAGGTAGCCAGGTATTCTTTTTCCAGGTTCGTGATTGGTGCTAGTGGTGGGATGGGGTTGGGCTAGTGAGTCGAGGCTTCAGCTGCTTCATGAACCCAAAGACTCGAAGTATGAACCGTACAGGAGGTTACATGTTGAGTTATTCTCTCTCTCTCTCTCTCTCTCTCTCTCTCTCTCTCAACGGCGTTAGTTTATATGACTGGGTTTATGAAAGGGAAGAAGCGAATATGGTGTTTGTCAGGAGAGAGAGATATGTCACCATAAAGCAAAACACTAAGGTTGACTACGGATGAATGTGGCAATGATTCTCTCTCTCTCTCTCTCTCTCTCTCTCTCTCTCTCTCTCTCTCTCTCTCTGTCTTTACTTTCAATCTTCATCTCTCGCTTTCTCTTCGCCAGTGGTATTAATCTGAGTGGCTGTGTTCACGATGCAGAAAATTGGGCGCGGTGAAGGAACGCCAACAGACATAAGCCAGCAATAGTTTACCTTGTCTCTCTTCTTTTATTATCGTGTAGTTAGTGTCAAAATTTTGAGATGGAGAAAAGAGGGTGAGAGAACAGCATTAATCCCTCTTTTTCTTTTTCTTATCGTCTGGTTAATAATGATAGTTTATAATGGAGAAAAGTGGGCATGGAAACAGAACAAGATTAAAGGGAAAACATTAATATTCTATCCCGTCGCTGTCTTTCTTTTTGTCTCATCGTGTGGTTAATGTAAACAGTTAATGATAGAGAAAAGCGGGTAATATAAATGAACGGAATTAGAGAGAAGACATATATTCGACTCCCTCTCTCTCTCTCTTCTTTGTTTTGCTACATTTGCATTGATGTGTGAACCCGAAATCACGAAGCGGACGTGTGGTGTTTGCTGGGACACACACACACACACACACACACACACACACACACACACACACACACACACACACACACACACGATGAATACAGGTGAAAGGGATAATGATTAGTCCAGTGGATTCAGGTGATTGTCTCTCCCTGGCGCGGTGGTGGTGATGGTGATTGTAAGCTAATATTGTGATGCTTCCCTTCCCTCACCTCGCCTGACAACAGCCTCCGACAAATGCATGAAGATACGGAGCATTAAAGAGCATTATAATCTCAGTTGACTTGATGCATTGGAATCTGATCTCCTCTTCCTCCTCCACTTCTTCCTCCTCCTCCTCCTCCTGCATCACCTCCGTTCCTTCCTTCACTTCCTTTTTTCTTCTCATTTATCTCATTAACTTTCACCTACTTTCCCTTTCTAACAAGAGCTACAACAACAACAATAACTACTACTCTACTACTACTACTACTACTATGACCACCACTACCACCACCACCGCCACAATTACTACTTCCGCTCTCTCCTTTGAAAAGAAAGAAAAGTTTAGTAAGCGAGTCACTCTTATCGGTCTCGTGTGCGCTAAAGTCACGTGGTATGGGAGCCGCGTAGCCTCCCCTCCGCCCGCAGCACGTGAGGGAGATGTTAATGTAAGAGACCTATCACGCTAAACCGGCCGCCAGGACCTTTGACTTGACAAGGCTTCCAAGAAAACGAGGAACAGGCCAATACTTAGTCGTTTTGTGTGACCGGGGAACACTTCTAACTAATGAGCTACGTCCACGGAACTAAGGGTCATTTTAAAAGACATATCGCCCCCTAAGAACACATATTTGACAAGGCTTCCAGGAAAACGAGGAACAGGCCAATACTTAGTCGTTTTGTGTGACAGGGGAACACTTCTAACTAACGAGCTACGCCCACGGATTTAAGGGTCATATTAAAAGACATATCGCCCCCTAAGAACACATACTTAACAAGGCTTCCAAGAAAACGAGGAACAGGCCAATAGTTAGTCGTTTTGTGTGACAGGGGAACACTTCTAACTAACGAGCTACGCCCACGGATTTAAGGGTCATATTAAGACATATCGCCCCCTAAGAACACATATTTGACAAGGCTTTCGTAGGAGTTGTGAGCATTTCCAGGGGTAGTTTTATGACCCTGATGGTAGTTTGACCCTTCTTCTGTACCATGAACCTAAGGAAACACTCATAAGAACCCGACTGACCCCCTGTTTAACCTTTAGAAATTGTTAATGTGAGAAGCGATAGTCTTATAATACCAACCCAAAACAACCTCGAAGCACAACCTCAGCCCGCTCCGCCACTCAACCCCAAGGAAGCGTTAGAAAAGCTGGAGCGTCTTGTCGAAGTTGTCCCTTAGCGTTCATGAGGATTATTAATGATTGCTTCCAAGCGTCACCCACGTTTCTTTACGACTCTGCGCCTCGTTACACACGCACGTCTATACACACACCCTCACACGCTCCCGCACTCCCCCGCACGTCCCCGCTCTCCAGCGTTGCCAGATTATCGTATTCACCACTTCGTCTTTTTTACTTTTAAGCCTCAAACTCTCGTACCTGCACTAATAACGATAGAAAATTCAAGTTACCGTTAAAACTCCTATTTATTGATGTTTGTTTGTTTGTTTTTTCTTTAGTTATTGGTCAGAAACTACAAAAATGCAATGCGATAAGTATGATAGGCAACGCCCCCGCACTCCTCCTCCAAATATACTTAGGAAACGTCGCTAATTAGCTGCCCATGATCGTAGCTAACCCGCCAAGGCTCGGAGACGGCCAGGGATCAGCAGGATCTCAACCCCTGCGCCATTCAATCTCGAGAATGTCAACGGAAAGTCCTCTGAAGTTAATTGATTAAACAATGCCTTTAAAGATTCTTAGTTGAGCTGGTCCCCAAAAGTTTATGAAGTTAATGTTCGTGACTGTCTCCTGCACACAAGGGCACACAAGCTCTGAAGACTACAACACGCCAGTCGGCTTAGACATGGCAGCTCCTGAAAAAAAGTTATTCATTATCTTCCTTCTCGGCCATAATTGTCTGTTGAAAGATGTATGGATGAGAAGGCAGCTGGTGAATAACAAGTTGTCAGGAGCTGCTTACTGACACGCCCCCTCGCAGGATGCCGACTGACACACCCCAGCAGGAGGCTTACTGACACGCGCCCTCAAAGGCCTCTTCCCGGCGCCCACACACCCGGACGCACTCCCACGCCCCCGCACCTCGCCGAGGAGCTCACCTGCACAGGGGACTCGAGGATCTCATTGGTGGCCACGTTGGCGGTGACCAGGAAGGCGGAGCGTGCGTTGGCCAGCAGCAGGCCCAGCAGGGTGGCCAGCGCCGCCACACTGCCCCTCATGCTGGCTGGAGGCGCTGAAAGTGTCGCTGAGCTGCGTTGAAGATGCCGCCGCCGAGCTAGAAGTTCGTACCCGTGGCCATCATCGCTACTCTAAGCAAGGGAGGATGAAGGGAATGGTTTGAGGTGGAGGGAGGGTAGTGGATGCGTGGGCAGGTATGTGTCTTTGTCTTTGTGTGCGGGTGTGTGTGTCTCCAGCAGGGGTGTGTTGAGCACTGGCTCTCGGGTGCGTGGCGGCGGCGGCGGCGGCAGCTGTGGTGCAGGCGATCCAGAGCAAAGCGAGGCGGCGAGACTCTTCGGTGTGCCGTCTCAACCTTTGGTCGCTTATATACTTCAAGAGAGGACCGCCACGCGCCACGCAACGCACGCGCGGCCCGCCCCCCCCCCTCCCGCCCAGCCCCCTGGCCGCCTCCACCCACACACCCACACATTCCTCAGCGCGGGGCAGCCAGGCCGGCGGGGGATGCGTAAAGTTGAGGGACAGCTGAAAAGAGAGAGAGAGAGAGAGAGAGAGAGAGAGAGAGAGAGAGAGAGAGAGAGAGAGAGAGAGAGATGCCCGTCCCCCCCCCCCCCTCCTTCACCTTATCTCTCCTCGGGAGTTTGTCTGTCATTCGGTGGGTTTATCATTGCAAGTCTTGGGTCCCGGTGCTGGACACACTCTCTCTCTCTCTCTCTCTCTCTCTCTCTCTCTCTCTCTCTCTCTCTCTCTCTCTCTCTCTCTCTCTCTCTCTCTCTCTCTCTCTCTCTCTCTCTCTCTCTCTCTCTCTCTCTCTCTCTCTCTCTCTCTCTCTCTCTCTCTCTCTCTCTCTCTCTCTCTCTCTCTCTCTCTCTCTCTCTCTCTCTCTCTCTCTCTCTCTCTCTCTCTCTCTCTCTCTCTCTCTCTCTCTCTCTCTCTCTCTCTCTCTCTCTCTCTCTCTCTCTCTCTCTCTCTCTCTCTCTCTCTCTCTCTCTCTCTCTCTCGCTCTCTCTCTCTCTCTCTCTCTCTCTCTCTCTCTCTCTCTCTCTCTATCTCTCTCTCTCTCTCTCTCTCTCTCTCTCTCTCTCTCTCTCTCTCTCTCTCTCTCTCTCTCTCTCTCTCTCTCTCTCTCTCTCTCTCTCTCTCTCTCTCTCTCTCTCTCTCTCTCTCTCTAACACACACACACACACACACACACACACACAGGAGTAACTTCCCATGCTGTCTTTGTCCGCTATGTCGACGCCAAGACGATCCACATCCTTTGACCTTTTCCTTGCGAATGGGGAAAAAAGAAAAGTGTTGTAACCTCGGAAACAGAATCTACGGAAAATAAACGTACGATTACTCACTTGGTCCCGCTCCTCAAATTGCTGGCGTTCTATATACCCGGGCTCAGAAGACGAAACGATACGGAGCTGAACACCGAGGCAACGCGTAGCTTAACTCTCCTTTCCTACCGCGTTTTTTTTTTTTTTTTTTACTCGTACATTTATAGCGCCGGTAAGGACCTAGATGGTAGTCGACCCCAACCCGTCATGGCGCAGGCAGGTGTTTATAGTGGCGCCATCTTCTCTATGTTTATTGGTGTTGAATATCTGGCGTGTGCTTCTTGATACCAACCTCCAGTTCTCTGTTCGAATCCCTAAAGGAGCAGTCTAGTCACCCGGTAAGCTCTCAAGTCCCCCTTCTGGTCTGGTCCTCTGAATGGGTGTCCTGGGGAGCGTTTGAGAAGGTAAGCCTTAGAAGGGAAGGTAGCCTGGTCCCGCCTGAAGTGGATTTCCCGTATTTGCTCCTTCTTTCCTACCTATTCTCAGGCCTTATGTGAAAGATCAGTCTCAAGAGTACGATAAGAGGGTTTTAATTCTTTTACAGCAAAGGAGACAGCTCAAGGGCACAAAAAAAGGAAACAATAATAAAAAAAAAGCCCGCTACTCGCTGCTCATACAAAAAAAGAATCAAAAGAGGTGGCCAAAAGAGAGAAAGAATTGGCTCCAGTCTCCACATGCATTTCGAGTTTCATTGTAATTTCATGCTGGTCTGTCTGTCTGTCTGTCTCTGGTTTTGATGCATTTCGAGTTTTCATTGTAATTTCATGCTGGATAGTCTGTGTCTCTCTGGTTTTGATGCATTTCGAGTTTCATTGGAATTTCATGCTGGTCTGTCTGTGTCTGTCTCTCTCTGGCTATTTATCCGACTCTATGTATGGCTGTTTGTTTGTTTATATATGTCGAGGAGGGGATAGAGAGAGTCAACGAGAGAGTCAACACGTCTTGACCCGGTGAGGTCGAGACAGGAATGTATGTATGCGCTTATGTGTGTGTGTTTGTGTGTGTGTGTGTATCCCTCTGTTTATATATGTTTTCTATCTCTCTCTATCTCTATCCATTTACATTTATCTGTCTGTTTATACCTATCCACTGATTTATTTGTTTATCTACCTGACATTCTCTCATACCACCTGTCTAGCACCTGTCTGTCTCTCTACTTAGCTGCCTCTGCGCCCCTCCGCCGCCTCACCTAACGGCCAAACTTCGTAAGCTCACCCATAACAGCCTGTCCGTCATTAATAGGAGCCTCTTCGTCAGCGGAATAAAAACTCACAACCTTTTCCAGCCTCCTTTTCTGAGTCTTTTTTCCATTGGTACTCGATTATTTTTTCACGCTAGAATGTGACATGTATGGTTCAGGTTACGGACGAGAGGAAACGTGAACTGGAGGTATAAGTTTTGTTCATTATGTAAAGGGGGAAAAAAAAGGCTAATTGAGGATGCTATTTAAGGAGGTGAGGGATTTTTTTATTATTTTTTTACAATAAAGGAGAAAAAAAAAGGTTATCGGTTCATTCACTCGATTATCCATTCATTCAGTTCTTCATTTATTCACTGCCTTCTTCAACCACTTAATCTCCCCCCCTTCACAATTTACTCACTCAATCCCTCATTCATTCCTTACTTTCTCCCTCCTTCATTCACTCGATTATCCATTCATTCAGTTCTTCATTTATTCACTGACTCCTTCAATCACTTACTCTCCCCCTTCACAATTTACTCACTCAACCCCTCATTCATATACTCAGTTCTTGATTCATTCACTCAGTTTTTCATTCATTTACTCAATTCCTCATTCATTTACTTGTTTCCTTATTCATTCACTCAGTTTCTAATTCATACTGTTTCTTATTTCTTCATTCATTCATTCATTCATTCAATCACTCAGTCCCTCATATATTCATTCATTCACTCGTTCATTCCCTCCATCCATCCCTCATTCATTTACTCACTCGCCCTCTCTCTCACTCATTCATTCCATCCCTCCCTCATTCCCCCTCTCCCTCCCTCCCTCAATCCCTCTCACTCTCATTCACTGGCCCAATCATCTTAACGTGACACTTTTTTTCAGGGCTTCTTCTTGACAAAGCGGAGAGGAAACTTTTCCATCGCGCCGTCCACCCAGCGATGGGTGGCCGGGATGCCGCGCTCGGGGGGTTTATTACGCCTAAGTGAACCTTGCCTCGGCCCGCCCCAGCTCCTTCTCCGCCGCCTCAACTCATGTTCCCCGTGTCCCCGCCAACCGCATACCCGCCCCTACCCCCGCCGCCGTACCCCTTCCAGTGCCAGTAACCGGGTAAGTGAAGGTTGTTTTTTGGTTGTATTATGTGTTTTCTTGTTGTTGTTTTGCGCTTTAATGCTTGTTGTTTTTTGGTGTGAATTTTTGTTTTGTTGTTCGTGTTGTTGTGGGTCTGTTTATGGTTGTTGTTGTTATTTTTCTTTGCTCTTTTTTTTGTTTTGTTTTTTGTTTTCTTTTTTTTCAGCTTATTTTCTTCTTGCTCTTCTTCTTCTCAAACTTCTAATTCTTCTTCTTGTTCTTCTTCTTGTTCTTGTTCTTGTTCTTCTTCTTCTTGTTCTTCTTCTTCTTCTTCTTATTATTATTATTATTATTATTACTGTTATTATTATTATTATTGTTGTTGTTGTTGTTATCATTATCATCATCATCATCACATTACTTTTATCATCGTTATAACCTCCATCACCACCACCACCACCACCACCACCATCATCACCCCCTCCATCAGCAGCAACAACAACACCTCCACCATCATCACCACAATCGAAGCCAGCCAGCCTTGTTTACCTTAATTAGAAAAATGGTAATTAGTCGTCATCTTGGGGGACATGTTTCTCTCTCTCTCTCTCTCTCTCTCTCTCTCTCTCTCTCTCTCTCTCTCTCTCTCTCTCTCTCTCTCTCTCTCTCTCTCTCTTCTTCAGGGACAACGTTGCCAGCCCTTCATTAGTCTGTACAGCCACACAAGCACACAATTTGGTCCACTCAACGCTCCACTCGTCTCCCGGATATCGTGGAAAAAATGTTGCAGCCAGCGCACCAGTCTCGTTAACCACAGATAAAAAAAAAAGAAAACTGAATATCTCAACCATCATACATATCTCATTACAATATAGATTATAGTCCAACACAGCTGTGAAGGGAGATTGAACGGGGGGGGGGGGGGTCCCTTGGCCACAGCGTTGCAATTTCCAGGAGTACTTATATGACCCTGATGGTAGTTTGGCCCTTCTTCAGTACCGTGAACCTAAAGAAACACTCATTAGATCCCGATTGACCCCCTCTTTGACCTTTAGAAATAGTTGATGTGAGAAGAGCACAGTTACTATATGGTCCACCTCCAAACTTCCCCCTTGCTGAGTGGTGAAGCTTGACTATGGAGCACACGAGAGCGAGTCGGAGTAGCTGTCATCGCGCATAGAGGTGAGGGAGGAAGTGACTTGAAAATAGGTCGGTATTATAAGATACTTTCGTTTCTCACATCAGCTATTTCTAAGGGTCAAAAAGGGGATCAATCGGGTCCTAATGAGTGTTTCTTTGGGTTCACGGCACAGAAGAAGGGTCAAACTACCACCAGGGTCTTAAAACTACTCCTGGAAATGCCCCAAACTCCTAGGAAAGCCTTGTCAAATAGGTGAACTTGAGTGACGAAATGTTTAGTAATATGGCCCTTTTTTGGGGGTCGTATTATTAAAGGTTTTTTGCGCCCAAGTTCACATATTTGACAAGGCTTTCGTTGGAGTTTGGGCATTTCCGGGGGTAGCTTGATGGCCCCAGTGGTAGTTTGACCCTTCTCCTGTACCATGAACCCTAAAGAACACTCATTAGAACCCGACTGATCTCCTTTTTGGCCTTTGGAAATAGTTGATGTGATGTGAGAGGCGTAAGCGTCTAACAATACCGTCCTTGTGTCCTTGATCGCTGACAACGGCGGAGAACCACAGTACCCCATGTTGTGGAATTTATACAGTTTATTGCAATTATTCTAAAAACTGACGCATCCCTAGTACTATACAGCATTATCTAATGTATACGGAATATTTAATACATAATTTCAAATAGCACATAACTAAAATATGAGAGAGTGATGTGTTGGGGGGACGTTTTTTGCTTTTATACATACGCCATTAAAGGTTATGGAGAACGAAGAAAAGAACGAAAGAGAGAAGAAAAGAGAAACGAAGGGAGGGAAGGAGGAAGGAATAAGTCGTAATGTACCGAAAGAGAAGGAAGAAAGAAGGAAGAAAAGTGGAGCGAGGTAAGAGTGAAGAGAAAACTCGATAATAGATGACTGACTAATGGCTGATAAAAGGAAAATATATATATAACTGACTGCATGTATGTTAATGAATACAAAAAAAAAACGGACAGGATTTTTCGTTCTTTTCTGCATCTGATTAGCGTACGTTGTAAAAAAAAACGGTCTGTGTTAAAAAAAATATATATATTCAATGAAGCTGGAAGTAGGTTAATCGGTTTTGAGGCCGGCATGCAAGTGACCGTAAATCGTGTGCTTACCTCAGGATTACAATGGCCTATGATTAAGCATGCACGAATTTTCCGGGCACAAAAATATGATGTTAGGTTTTCAGGTTATGTTTCTTGCGTGGAATGAACAATATATTAGAAAGTGAAAGTACCCGTGAAATATTAGAATTTGTACCTAATATAGGAGAAGAAAAAATACAGTGGACTAGGAGGAAACCAAGTGTGATTCTACTGAGATTAAAAATATGACTTCTGATTTGGGGTTATGTTCTTGTTCTAAAGTGAAAGTACCCGTGAAATAATTAGAATTTGCACCTAATATAAGAGAAGAAAAAATACAGTGGACTAGGAGGAAGCAAGTGTGATTCTACTGAGATTAAAAATATGACTTCTGTTTTGCGGTTATGTTCTTGCAAGTGGAAAGTACCAGTGTAATGTTAAGAATTTGCACCTAATATATGATAAGGAAGCATACAGTGAACTAGAAGGAAGCAAGTGTGAATCTACTTTGGTTAAAAAATATGACTTCTGTTTTTGGGTTAAGTTTTCAAGTGGGTGTTAAGAATTTGCACCTAATATATTATGATAAGGAAGCATACAGTGAACTTGGACGAAGCAGGTGTGAATTTACTGAGATTAAAAATATGACTTCTATTTTTGGGTTATGTTTTTGCAAGTGGAAATAAAGTACCAATGTAAAGTTAAGAATTTTCACCTAATATTAGACAAACAAGAATAGTGTGGCCTGGGAGGAAGCCGGAAGCATATATGAATTCACTGAGTACAAACATATGACGTCCTTTTGGGGAATGTCTTTTGGCGAGGAACCAACAATATATTATAAAGTGAAGGAACCAGTTAAGGGCCCAGAACGAACTTGCTCCTAATACTAGATGTGGGCGCAGGAAAAACTGAATGCGTTATTAGAATTGGTGAAAATATCCATAGCCTTGCTGGTGATGACTAAATATTGTATTGTGTTGTAGAGGCTTTTTGGTGCATCCAGAAGTAATCTTGCATGCTTGAACAGCCGCCGCACTGTCCGTCTCTATTATGCATTGCTTTGTTTTTTTTTCAACTTTCTGAATTGGCTTTTTATTGTGGGTGGGTGTGTATATTAAGTGGTTCTCTATCTGTCTATCTATCTATCTTTTCTCTCTGTCTATCTATCTATTTATCTATCTATCTATCTGTCTAACTTACTTCTCTATCCATATATCTATCTATATCTTTCTATCTTTCTATCCATCTATCTATCTATCTATCTGTCTAACTTACTTCTCTATCCATATATCTATCTATCTATCCTTCTATCTGTCTATCTATCTATTTATCTATCTATCTATCTGTCTGACCTACTTCTCTATCCATATGTCTATCTACCTATCTTTAACACACACACACACACACACACACACACACACGTAATAATGTTGACCAACGAGTAAGAAGAAAAAAAAAACATACGCAAAAACTTATTTGCTCTGACGCCAAACTTACGGACAAGAATGTGATTATATGGAGAAACAAAGGTTAATGGAACAGGATGGGGAAAAAAGAGGTAAGAGAGAGAGAGAGAGAAGAGAGAAGAGAGGAGCAGCGAAAGAAAGAAGAAAAGAGAAACGAAGGAGGGGAAGGAGGAAGAAAAGTGTAGAGAGATAGGAGTAAATAACGTACCTTATGAGGAAAACCGAACGGGAGAAAGGAGGAAGGAATATTAAGGGAAGGTACTGGAAGGAGAAAAGGGAGAAGGAAAAAGAGCTGAAGAAGAATCATTGAGTATAGAGAAGGGAGAAGAGGGGGGATGAAACGGGGAATGGATGCACAGGGAGAGAAGTAGGTAGAACAAAATAGAGGAGGTGGAATAGAGATAAAGGAAGGGAGAGAGGGATAAGAAAGTATAATTGAAGGGGAGGAGGATAACATGGAGGTACGGGGAAGAATAAAGAAGTGATAGATAGACAGATAGAGGAAGAAAGGTGGAAAGAAGATACGCTGATAGAAACTTAGGAAGAGGAGGATAAAAGAAATAGAAAGATGGACGAGAAAGAGGAAAGAAGAACAGAGAAAAGAAAATGGGAGAAAAGAAATAGTAAGATAGAAAAAAATGGAGGAAAAAGAGCGAAGGGAGAGCGGAAAGGAAAGATGGAATAAAAGTGGGAAGAGAGAAAGAGAAAAGAAGAACAGAGAAAAGGAAGAAGAAGAAAGGAAGTAGTGAATGAAAGAAAAGAAGGATAATAATAAAAGGGGAAAGAGTGGAAAGGAGAAAGGAGAAAAAGAACTTGAGAGAGAGAGAGAGAGAGAGAGAGAGAGAGAGAGAGAGAGAGAGAGAGAGAGAGAGAGAGAGAGAGAGAGAGAGAGAGAGAGAGAGAGAGAGAGAGAGAAAAAAAAAAAGAAAGAGAGAGAGAGATAATGGAGGTGGGTATTATTAGCTCCTACTACTAAATGAGAAACACCTGAAGTGCACCGCCTCCTTACCTGTGGATCGGACTTTCGCTTCTTCCTTCCTTTTGATGTCCTGAGTAATCGCTTGGGAGGTGGAAAGGTTAATCTATTAGCCGCTTGAGTCAGACAGCGATGGTGACGTAAGAAGTGACGTCACGTGGGGAGGAGGAGGTGGAGGAGATTGGGGAAGAGGAGGAGGAGGAGGAGGAAAGTGGCGTTACGTGGGGAGGAGGAGGAGGAAAGTGACGTCATTTGGAGAGGTGGAGGAAAGTGACGTCATTTGGAGAAGTGGAGGAAAGTGGAGTTATTTGGAGAGGTGGAGGAAAGTGGGAGTTATTTGGAGAGGTGGAGGAAAGTGGGAGTTATTTGGAGAGGTGGATGAAAGTGGGAGACATTTTATAAGGAGGAAAAGTTGCGTCATTGTACTGCTACCCCGTGAAGTCTCGTCCACTGATCCACTCATCCGAAGACAGGCGTTCACTCTTCACATAACTTCGTCCACCCACGTTGCGAAACACAGCTATGAACGTTCCTGCTAGAGTGGCCTGCTTGTTTACTTCACCTTCCTTTACCGCCTCTCACGTTCCTGCTGGTCGAGAGAGAAAAATATGCTATCAAGGGTCTGGTCGAGTCTTGTCATGCCTTGTAACCGGTTATTGTTTCCATTGTTTGGTTTACAAATTTGTTTTACCTAAGCGGCGAGGCGGCGTGTTGTCCCTTTCTTGTGTGTTCCTCTCTATGAATATTTTTACGGGAGGTAGGTAATATTTCGCGTGCGTGTGTGTGTGTGTGTGTGTGTGTGTGTGTGTGTGTGGAGGATTGTGTGTGCGTGTGAGGGGGTGTGGGGTGTTTGGGTGATTGGGTGTGAGTGGTCGGGTGGGAGGGAGGGTTGTGTGTGCGTGTGGGTGTATGGGGGGGGTGTTGGTTTGGGTGATTGGGTGTGAGTGGTCGGGTGGGAGGGAGGGTTGTGTGTGCGTGTGGGTGTATGGGGGGGTGTTGGTTTGGGTGATTGGGTGTGAGTGGTCGGGTGGGAGGGAGGGTTGTGTGTGCGTGTGGGTGTATGGGGGGGTGTTGGTTTGGGTGATTGGGTGTGAGTGGTCGGGTAGGGGGGAATGTGGGAGTGGATGCGTGGGTGGGTGGGTTCTGTATGTGTATTTTGTAAGGGGGGGGTGAGGGGGTGTTGGTGTAGGTGGGTGTATCTGTGTGTCAGTATCTCAGGTCACCGTCCACTTTTTCCATCGGCCACATTTTCTTTCCTTGGCATCCCTCGTGTCATTGATCTCACTCATATTTTTGCTATTTGTTCTTGTTTTGTGGTTGTTAAAAACGAATACCGCCTTCTATTCTGGAGCATCATTTTATCGGTAGTTCTTCTATGTGTTGTTTATTGCGTATTGAAAGACAGCGGTTTCTAGCTTGTGTATCGCGTTTCCAATCGTGGCACAGCGAAAAGTAAGCACGTTTTCCGTAGATTTCTCTGAAGCGATGACCGGGATGGAACAGTGGCTAATGGACATGTTTCCGGTCAACATATTTATTTCAAATTCTGTCTGCACGGATAAAATAGGCCCGAAATTCAGCTATGGTGCTATTTTTTCTTCATGTAAAATAGTAAATGTGGTATAAAATATGGATTAAAGTTGAGGAAAAATCACGTGACCTGGAAACGGGCGCTTATTGGTCGTGACGTCACTATGCAGTCGACAGGCCGCCAACGTAATATATGCACTACGAAATCCTAAACGTGTTGTTACATTCTTGCAGACGAAATATACTTTCTTCATCGGCACGTTGTAACTGACTGATGATTACCGAAAAGCTAAAAAGATGAAGCTGTCCCCTCATGCTGTCACGAGAAACTGGTTAATGACAAAGAACGAAAATGTTGCCAAAAGAGCTAAAAAGATTAAGCTTTCCACTGCATGCTGTCACGAGAAACTGGTTAATGATGAATGAACGAAAATGTAAAAAAATGTGCCATCAGTGCTTTTGTCAGTAGATAGAAAGATCCATAGAAAAGTATATGACAGCAAAAAGAAGCTGGTTAAGGAAACGAATTAAAGATAAAAGAAACGAAAGTATAGGCATAATGTTAGCGACGTACCTGTGAGTCGATGGAAATGCCTACAGAAAAGTATATGATAGTAAAAAGAAACAGGTTAAGGAAAAGAGTTAAGGATAAAAGAACGAAAGTATAGCCATAATGTTAGCGACGTACCTGTGAGTCGATGGAAATCCCTACAGAAAAGTATATGACAGCAAAAAGAAACAGGTTAAGGAAAAGAGTTAGAGATAAAAAAAAACGAAAATATTGCTACAAGGTTGTGTTGCTTTTGAGAGTCAGAAATATCCATAGAAAAACACGTGAGAGCAAAAAGAAACAGGTTAAAGAAACAAGAAAGAAAATATTACGAAAATGTTAGCGATGTTTTTGCTAGTCGATGTATTGGACCACAGAAAAGTATGATATAATAAAAAAAGGTAAAGAAACGAGATAAAACAACGTAAATAACGCCTTGAGATTAGTACGATTTTGACACTCGATGGAAAGGTCTATAGAAAAAAGTATATGATTATAAAAATAGAAAATAGCTTATAGACCAGAGATCGAAACTATTGCCATAACGTTATCGCTATTTTCAAGTCGATGGGAAAAGTGTACGATAGAAACAAAACACCAGAGTGCTTAACAAGGCATTGGACTCCTTTTCAGAGATCCCTCACGACGCTACTCCACTCATAACGTATCCGACAGTTCTAATCTATCGCATCAATTGTATCTCCGGTATTGGATGTGAGTGTTCCTGGTGGCGCTTCTCAACACCCTGCCGAGACGCTCTACTGTCTTGTCAATTTTCCATTTCTTTCCCTCTACCGGCGAGGCAGTCTGTTCTGTCACAATTTTCTTTAGCTGCCCTTTAACCTTCTGCCACATGTATGCTTTTTTTCTCATGCTATTTCTTCTTTAATATACACAGGTTGGATTATTAACAAACTAGAAATTGCAGGAACCCAAAAGCATAAGGCCTCGGACGAATGTGTTAGGAATTTTATTAGTTTTCCTGTTTTAATTAAAGTTTTCGTTGATGTCATGAGGAACAGGTGGAGGAAGTGTAAACACGAGAGGTATTTATATAACCAACGCAGTCCCAATAGAACGTAAATTTATAAGTTGTGTCATAATATCTTTCCTCACCTATATATAATAAAAATTTCCATAGATGTCATACGGAGAAAGTGTAGGAGGTGAAAACACGAGAGGTATTTATATAACCAACGCAGTCCCAATAGAACGTAAATTTATAAGTTGTGTCATAATATCATTCCTCACCTACATATAATTAAACTTTCCATAGATGTCATACGGAGAAAGCGCAGAGTGAAAACACGAGATGTATTTAAATAACCAACACGCCTCCCTGAAACGTAAAATAAGAAGCTGTCATATTATTTTTCCTTCCCAGTAGCTTGTCTTGTCATTCTTAACGACGACAAAACATGTTATGGACGAAGACCTCATAAACTTGTGTTAGGAAAAGGAATGTCCATAAACGCGGTGACTCCAACAGAAGAAGAAGGTTAGACGTAGCTCATTCGATGCCGAAGCAAGAAATGCCACGAGGTAGTGTTCTGAATTTCGAAGGCTTCATCCGATTTACCTGGAAGGGAGATGAATATGTTCGACGTGGCTCAGTGATTTTAGGAAGAGGAGGGAAACTATTATTTTCTCAGTAAAAAAGTACCAGTAGTGTTCTCGATGCAAAAACCTCATCTAATTAATTTGGAAGACAGAGGGATACGTGGAAATACAGAAGCTTCAAGTCGTTCTTTGACGTTGTAGCGGCGTTTGTTGGTGTGTTTTATCATGGGTCTCGAATTCCTTCGTGGGCTCAAGAATCACCCGTACCCAGAAATTGTAGAAGCCAGAGCAGAACCAGGCGGAGAGATGAAATCATGCTATTGTCCGGAGCAGGATGGAGAACTACACTAAAATATCAGACAGAGAGAGATTTAGAGAATTGAGAATTTCTTTGTAACTGTTGAAAACGTTAGTGGTGACCAGTAACCATGAAAGAAAGGCAAATCAGCGCTAAAACAATAACACTGGCCAACAGCAAAAAATATTTCGGATGAGAAATATTAACAAAAATCAACCGCAAATGTCACAAACATGTAATCGATTTAGTTATAGAATCGGATTTTTTAAAAAATCGACTTAGCACAAAAACCTGACCTTATCGAGAGAAACGGCTGTCATTTTCGGATTCAGCGGTGTAAATTTGTCCGAAATCAGAAAAAAACTTAGACAACTTACATTTTTTTTTGCAACCCAGTGTAATATTTCACCTTAAGAGTAAATATTGTCTCGGTTTCATTATTATCGGTTGACACGCGACGAGCTTTCCACCACAACGCCGTGGGATCAAGCACCAGGCAGGCATTGCACGAGTGTTGAGGCGAGGCGAGTCACCCCTCAAAGGAACGCCAGAGAGCATGTGTACCCTCCGCGAGTGAGGCGGGAGACGAGGGCAGACTATGCACGATACACACACACACACACACACACACACACACACACACACACACACACACACACACACTCTCTCTCTCTCTCTCTCTCTCTCTCTCTCTCTCTCTCTCTCTCTCTCTCTCTCTCTCTCTCTCTCTCTCTCTCTCTCTCTCTCTCCCCCCAACACACACAGTTCCCCGTATCCCTGTCCATTCTCTGTAACCCCCTGCTCTTGGTGAACATTGTATTATATGGGCTGCACATAAGCACTTGACAGCGTTAAGCATTTACCGAAAGACGAGAAATTACCTTCGTTGGTTGGTGGTGGTGGTGTGGTTGTGGTGGAGAGGGTGATGATGGCGGTAGCGGTGGTGGTGTTGTGGTTCTACTACTACTACTACTACTACTACTACTACTACTACTACTGTTGCTGCTATTTTAACCTCCCGCCTTTCTCTGCCAGTCTCCCTCCTTCGCGTAGTCGCTGTGAGAGAGCAGTGAAAAATAACTTCACTCTCCGTCGTTCACTTCGAGTCCGCTGTTACTCTCCTCTCTTCGCCTCCCTGAAATAAACGAAGAAAAGACTTATAACTATTTTTCGGGTGTAAAGTTTCCTCGTATGACTTTCCTTCCGCATTTATGATTTTCGACACCCTGCCTGGGCCCATGTTCATAAGTCATCTCTCGTTACTTTAGAAGACTCGGGTGCGGCTCACAGGAAAATATTATGAGACATGAAAACCAATATTTCAAGCTTCACCTTACTGAGAAAATTTAAAAAATGTCACTTAGTATTACCGACTGGAAACCCAATGGCAATTTCTAAGGAGTTTTCGTCTTCATTAAATTCCACAAACTGCATTTTTAACAGACTTTTCTTCAACGTTCTTCAGCCTTCCTATTCCAAGCTACACCTTGCTAAATAAACAAAAAGTCACAGCATTATTGACTGAAAACCCAACGACAACTTCTATAGAGAGTTTTCGTCTTCATTAAATTCCACAAACTGCATTTTTAACAGACTTTTCTTCAGCGTTCTTCAGCCTTCCTATTCCAAGCTACACCTTACAAAAAAAAAAGCCACAGCATTAGCGACTGAAAACCCAACGATAACTTCTATAGAGAATTTTCGCCTCCATTAAATTCCACTCATTGCAATATTAACAAGCTTTTCTGTTGGTCTACTTGCGCCATACTATTATTATCAGATGAATTTTAGTATGTTATTTACGCTATTAACCTTTATAAGCCGTTCGTAGAAAGCTCGCAGTGAACGGCTCTAACTGATCGACGGTGTTGGTACTATTTTCAAGGTAATAGCCTAGGAATGTCGAGCTTTTAAAGTAGGCGTAAATATCGAAGAACTCTAAGCATTTTTTGTACTGGAAAAGAAACAGCTCATGGGCAAGAACAACAACAAAAACAGGGTCGAAAAAAGGCCCGCTAATAACTGCTCCTAAAAAAAAAAGATAGAAGGAAAGAGTGGCCAAAATAGAGGTCAATTTCGGGTGATACTCTCTGCTTTGAATGGGCGGAGGAGCAAGGAGCCTTTATGAATGAGAGCCCTGAACCTCATCTTCAAGGCGTGTAGGAAGCGAAAAATACACTATTCTTAGTATGCCACAGAAAGAGACACAATGTAGATATTTTTTGAGTGGGTGTTTGTTGTGTATGTATTTTTTTTAACAACGAATAAGAAGTTTTTTAATAAGATACGGAAGTAAAACAGGATAAAGAAAACTACTGAATGGCGCCAGGATATAGTGGTATAGTTTTGGGCATTTTGTGTTTATTTTAATTTTTTGTTTTTCTCTTTCTTTTTACTTTTATTTGTGTATGTCTTTCTATATTGTTTTTCTTTATATTCTTATTTCTTTTACTTTTTCTTTCTCTTATTTTTTATTTCACATTTTCTTTTCCTCTTTCCTTAATCTTTCTTTCAATCCTTGTGTTTAACTTTCTATCATTTTTTCTTTCTCCCTCTCTGACCTATTTTATCCATCTCTCTACCAGTCTTCCTTTTTCCTTCCCTTCCTTCATTCATGCTTCCTTATACCCTTATCTCTCACTATCTATCTGTTTATCTATCTATCTACCTACCTACCTATCTAACTATCTCTCTTGACCCATCTCTCTCCCTCTATCTGTTCTCTTTTTTCGTCCTTGTGTCTTAGCCGAGGCAGCAGCTGAGGGATTCAGGACCAATAGGCTCTGAGGAAGGCGTCCATCCGTCAGTGGCCGTGAGAGAGAGGAAGAGACTGAGAGAGTGAGAGGGAGAGAGAGGGAGAGGCTGTGAGGCGCTGATTGGAGACTAAACACACACACACACACGGAGGTAGCCTAGTCCCCAAGAGCACTCCCACTGAAGTACATGTGGATATCTTTTTCTTAAGTTTACAGTCATCACGGTAGCGAATCCTATCATGATGCCGCGGTCGAGGCTCATTATACCCTCCTAACTAAGCCACTCCTCCGAGGAATACATTAGCTTTTACTTAGGTTTCCGGAGCGTAATATATATTCACTGGTGCATTATTAATAGTGCGGTAGCTTAGGAGGGCTTCTTTTTCAACGGCGGCGGAGTGTTACAGTAATTTGCGTAAGAGCTGCCTCGTCTTTTGAATCATTATTAACTACTACGAAGGCTTAGGGGATTGTGTTGAAAAGGGAGGAGGAGGAGGAGGAGGAGGAGGAAGAACAACAAGAAGAATAGAAGAAGAAAGTAGAGCTGAGGGAAGAGGAAGAGGAAGAACAAGAACAAGAAGAACAGAAGAAGAAAGTAGAGTTGGGGAAAGAGGAAGAGGAAGAGGAGGAATTAAGAAGAGTTGCTTCCTTCACTGTAAAAAAAAATGAGGAGGAGGAGGAGGAGCTAGAGGAAGAGGAAGAGAAAGAAGAAGAAGAACAAGAACATGAACAAGAAGAAGAATAGAAGAAGAAAGTAGAGTTGGGGAAAGACGAAGAGGAAGAGGAGGAAAAAGAGATGCTTCCTTCACTGTACAAAAAAAAAAAAAATCGATGAGGAGAAGGAACAGGAACAAGAAGACAGGAGGAGGAGGAGAAAAACAGGAAGACAGGAGGAGGAGGAGGAGGAACAGGAAGACAGGAGGAGGAGGAGGAGGAGGAACAGGAAGACAGGAGGAAGAGGAGGAGGAGGAACAGAAAGACAGGAGGAGGAGGAGGAGGAGGAACAGGAAGACAGGAGGAGGAGGAGGAACAGGAAGACAGGAGGAGGAGGAGGAGGAACAGGAAGACAGGAGGAGGAGGAGGAGGAGGAGGAACAGGAAGACAGGAGGAGGAGGAGGAGGAGGAACAGGAGGAGGACAGGGACAGGGAAGGCGCGGAACAACTCTCAAATCACCGCATCTTCTCACAGATTTAGGGTTGAAAAGCGCCTGGAATCTGGTAATTACATCCCTTTGTCGTTCGCCCCTAAAGCTGTTTGTGGGCGGCCGGTCCTGCGCCACTCCCTCCCCTCCCCTGGACGTGTAAAAGAAGGGAAGGAAGGGATGGTTGGACACATTTATCTCCCCTTCAGTGCGGAGACAATGCGTTACGGTGTTCCTGTACTTTATTTTGTACACGGCAGCTAGAACGAGGGAGATAGATAGATAGATAAAGGGGGGTATTAAGACAGATAAAAAGATTAGAACATAAGAACATAAGAACGTAAGGAGTCTGCACGAGGCCGGTAGAGATTGATATATAGATAAATGTGTGTGTGTGTGTGTGTGTGTGTGTGTGTGTGTGTGTGTGTGTGTGTGTGTGTGTGTGTGTCAGGGTCAGGGAGGGTGCGTGATGGCCTCCCCTCTGCAGTGCGTAATGTATCGAGCCAAGAGACCGCCGGCCCAGTCAGTGTGTGTGTGTGACCTCTGTGTGTGTGTTGCTCCTCCACCTGCATCTCCACCTCTACCGCGTCCACTCATTCCTCTACGACCTCGATCTTCCCTTCATTTAACTTTCCCTAACTTATCATCTCTCACCTCTTCTCTCCCTTACCTGTTCTTCCACCTCTACGTTCTCTGTGTGTTGTTCTTCCACCTCTATCTCCTTCTCCACCTCTACCGCGTCCACTCACACCTCTACGACCTCGATCTTCCCTTCATTTAACTTTCCCTAACTTATCATCTCTCACCTCTTCTCTCCCTTACCTGTTCTTCCACCTCTACGTTCTCTGTGTGTTGTTCTTCCACCTCTATCTCCTCCACCTCTACCGCGTCCACTCACACCTCTACGACCTTAATCTTCCCTTCATTTAACTTTCCCCAACTTATCATCTCTCATCCTTTCTCTCCCTTACCTGTTCTTCCACCTCTACGTTCTCTGTGTGTTGTTCTTCCACCTCTATCTCCTCCACCTCTACCGCGTCCACTCACACCTCTACGACCTCAATCTTCCCTTCATTTAACTTTCCCCAACTTATCATCTCTCACCTTTTCTCTCCCTTACCTGTTCTTTCACCTCTACGTTCTCTGTGTGTAGCTTCTTAATTAACTTCTATATCCTCTGACAACTCTATTACCTTGACCTCTTCTCCTCTAACCACTTTCTCCAACTATCTCTAAATTATTTTCTCTCACCTGTTCTCTATGTTACCTGTTCCTCCATCTATACGTTACCTGTGTGTGTAGCTCCGTAGCTCCTCAACTTCCTCCTTCTCCCCGACCACATCTTCTAGTTCCTGCACTTCCTTGACCTTTTCTCTTCCCTCACCTCTTCCTCCAACCCTTGTCTTCTTGTATCTCCTCTCTTCCTTCACTAACTTCATCTAACCTCTTCCCATGCAGACAAAACCTTCCTTAATTATTTAGGTACATTTCCCGTCTTTATTTTCTTCCCAGACTGTTTTACTTCTTCATGTCTACTTCCTCCACTAAATCCACCTCACCTCCTCTTCCCTCACAACAATTACCCCCTGTTCCGTCTTCCCTAACTCCTCCACCGCCTTTATTTCCTCTCTCTACGCTTCCTTTTCCTCCTCGCCCACCTCCATCTACCCCACAGCAACCAAAACAACAGTAAGCCTCAATACAACATGAAAACACACACATACAACCATCGCTTTATTTCCTCTCTCTACGTTTCCATTTCCTCTTCATCCCTCTCCTCCTCCTCCACGTGAACCCAAACAACAGAAAACACCAGTAATACAACATGAAAAAACAAACACTGGGAGGAAGGGACCCAGGTTAGCGCACCGAAGTAGTTCATCAACACGCTCACGCTGGGAGATCGATGGCGCCTCACAGGGGAAGCGTGACGGCGGGGCCAGGTGGTGGAGGTGCCCGGGTCTCCACCGCCGAGGCCTCCGCGTCCCTGCAGCTAACATCAGGGGCGCCGCGTCGGGTACCACTGCCGCAGCCTGATGTAATAGGGGACGTGGGGAGGCGACACGTGGGGCCCAGGGGTAAGGAAATTGGGTTTGGGAATGTGTGCTTGACGCCTGAGGGGAACGGAATAGGTTAGTGTGTGTTTGTGTGTGTGGGGGGGGGGGGGGAAGAAGGTGGGGTATATAGTTGTGGGGTGGTAAGCGAGTGTTTACTACATTCTACTTCCTTGCTTGTGTTTGCTAGTGGTTTTCGGCTGCTGTGTATTGTCTAGTGTTTGTAGTGTTGCTGTGTGGCTGTTTGTCTGTTTGGGTGGGTGGATGGGTGACTGTTTGAGTGGGAGTGGGTGAGGGAAGGAGAGCGAATGGATAGATGTAAGTGTATTTGTTTACATTCAACTTCCTTTCCTCTTTTCTGAGTTTGTGTTTGCAAGTGGTTTTCTGCATCTGTTTACTGTCTTGTGTTAGTGTGGATGTGGGTGGAAGGGTGGGTATGTGTGTGCGTGTGGGTGTGGGTGGGTGTGGGTCGGTGAGCGAGTGGATGGATGTAAGTGCATTTGTTTACATTCAACTCTTTTCGCTTCTTTTCCCCGAGTTCGTGTTTGCAAGTGATTTCCTGCGTCGGTTTGTCTGCCTGTGTATTGGTGGGTCTCGTGTTTGACTTTATGTTGTTGTACCAGTATTTTAAATGTGTTACCTGTTCTTCCGCTTATACGTTCTTAACTAACTTCATCTCACTTCTTATACAAACAACACATTTCTTAACATCTCCCTCGTCTTTTCTTTCTTCCCAGACTGTTATACTCTTTCATATCTACTTCCTCCACTAAATCCACTTCTTCTGTCTGTTAGTCTGTGCCTGTTCGTCGTTGTTAACCAGTATCTATCTTGTGTTTCTGTTTCCTTTATCCTTTATCCTTTGTCAGTCCACGTCCCTTGTTGTGAGTTTGTCAATATCCGGTCATGGTCATCTTTTTCTACTCCCTTCATTTTTTTTTTTTTTACCCCTTTTCTCTTTTCCATGTTATCTGTCTCTCCCCATATTGTCTGCTTCCCTTATCATCTCTTCTTTCTGTGCGTTCGTGTTCGTCTTTTAATCTGTACATTCCTCCATCTTCACTCTTTGACCGCTTCTATTCTGCCCTCTATTCTTGTCTCCCTATTTCCTGCCTCTTCGTTAGTACCTGCCTCTTCATATTGTTTCCTTTTGTGTATGCGTTCGTCTCTTACCTCTTCCACACTTTTTGTTTTGCTTCCTTTTCTCGTCTTTCAATTTCCTGCCTCTTCTTTAGGTTCTGGTCCCTGTATTGTTTATTTTCGTGTGATTGTTCGTCTCTTAATCGCTTCTTTCTCCATCTTTACTCTTTCACCCTTCCTATTTCGCCTCTTTTTCTCGTCTCTCTATTTCCTGCCTCTTCGTTTGTACCTGTTTCTCGTCTTGTCCCGTCTTGTCTGTGTGTTCGTCTAATAATCTCTACTTGCTCCCCGCCCGTCTGTCTGTCTGTCTCTCCCTGTATATGCTAGTTGCCTGTCTCTATGTGTCCGTCTGTTTCTCCGCGACAGGAATTCAGTAAGTCCCAGACGGTCTATTTTATCAGTCGGTTAGTTTATGGTCAGACATTCGATCGATCAGTCGGTCATGCAGTCTCTCTCTCTCTCTCTCTCTCTCTCTCTCTCTCTCTCTCTCTCTCTCTCTCAAAATGCTCGAGTGTGCGTGTGTGTGTGTGTGTGTGTGTGTGTGTGTGTGTGTGTGTGTGTGTGCATCGATCTGGAGGTGAATCAGGCAGGTAACAGTAATTAACCCCTCCTCATTACCACAGAATTTCGGTCTTCGCGTAGGAGAAGGGAGGTCACTGGTGGTGGTGGTGGTGCTGATGATGATGATGATGATATTGCTCTTATTGTTGATGATGGAGATGCTGACGATTTTTTCACTCAGCTATTGCATTTATATAATAACCTCTGCATTGATAAACCTCAGATATAAAAGTAATCATGAATGGTTTCTTGAACGAACTCTACGCACTTTGCTGTCCAAGTTCATAATGCAAGTGTCAACCAATGTCTTCACTATTTTCATTCCTTTCACTGGTAAACTCTGGAACTCGTCTATATATCCTCGAAATATAGAGAAAGAATATATCCTCCTTTCCCTTTTATTTTCCTCTTCCTTCAACGCTTTCAAGAGAGGAACCGCAAGACGCCTTTCGACCATAAATTGATCATATTTTACTGGAACTTCATTTGTCATCTTTTTATGGCTGTAGTGTTTTGCGGGGGTTTTCTCTCTGCGTTTGTTTTGACCCTAAACTTCTTCCTTCACAATAGAAAGAAAGCAATTATATATATATTTTTTTCTCTTAAAGCTCGTAATTACATTTTCTCAGTTAACTCTAATGGCAGCCGAGGCAGTTTGCGCTTAACGTAGAAAATAAATTAGTGTTGTTTCGCTGTCTAATGGATGACTCCGATGGGAAGTAAGGGTCGAGTTTTAGCGTGAACCACCTTATTGAATTACTGAGAGAGAGAGAGAGAGAGAGAGAGAGAGAGAGAGAGAGAGAGAGAGAGAGAGATTGATTGATTAATTGATTGAATCTGCTTGCTTCATTCCAGTGAACACACACACACACACACACACACACACACACACACACACACACACACACACACACACACACACACACACCGATGACCTGCGTTGCCTATCTGGTCTATCTCTGAAGGGAAAGGAAAGAAATATTGTAGGGATGAAGAGAAGAAGCGAAGCGGAAAAATAATTAACTGAAAGGAATTGCATATGGAAGAGAGGACTGAAGCAGAAAGTGGACGGTGGAAGAAAGGGTGGAGTAGTGGAGACAGTGGTGTATGAGAGGAGTGGAGGAGTGGAGGAGGAGGTAGAGAGGTGGATAAGGAAAGGTGGATGATGAGAGAAAACGGAAACTGAGATGGAACAGTGGAGAGGGTGGACTAAAGGAAGAGTGGAAGAACGAAGAGGAATTGGAGGAGACATTTTGGAAGTGGAGAGGGAAATTGGAAAGAAGCAGTGGAGAGGGTGAGCTGGTGGAAGAGGGGAAGAACGGGAAAGAGTGTTGAGTGGATAAAGGTCTTGTTATGACGGTGGAAGGGTACGAGTGTTAGGAGGTGGAAGGAGTTAAGTGGAAGAGAGTAACAGCATTAGAGGTGGTGGAATAAAGAAAGAGTGGAAGAGCAGGGGGGGAGGTTGATAAGACTGTTGCATGGCGTGAAGGTGGAAGGCGGAGTATTAGGAGGTGGAGGGAGTTTGGTGGAGGAGAGTAAGGTAAGGTAAGATATCAACAACCACCACTTCCACATCTTTCACCACCCCTTCCACCACCACCACCACCACTACCACTACACAGCCTCACTAAATCAATTCTCAACCTCCAATATTTTCAGCCGAGAATAAACTTATTTTTTATTTATAGCTGTGTATTGATTTTCAGTATTTTAAGCTTCCTGTGACCTATTCTTCCCCTCCGTCAATGTTTATATATAGCTTCCTTCAATTTCGTGTTACCCAAACCGTACTATTTCTCTAATCTTTACTATTTCATTTATCTTGACTATTTCACTTATCTTTACCATTTCTCTTAACCTTATTTTTTATCTTCTTCGAGGGGTCATTTTACTCAGTTCTAATAAAAAGGATGAAGGTGAGTATGGAAGGAGGATAACAGAATCACTACAAGAGGGATTTCAAACCATTTACCAGTCGTTGGGTGAGGTAGAATAACGATTAAAGGGAACAGGAGTGAAAGGATCGGTTTTTCTTTTCAGTTGCAAACATTTCTTCAAAGTGAAAAGTAATGAAAAACTTTTGTTGTATAAGTAAGTGGTAATATATTAATAATGTTGCTCCTCTGTTCTCTCTCTCTCTCTCTCTCTCTCTCTCTCTCTCTCTCCTTCTCCTTCTTCTTTTTCTTCCTTTTCTTCTTCTTCTTCTTCTTCTTCTTCTTCTTCTTCTTCTTATTATTATTATTATTATTATTATTATTATTATTATTATTATTATTATTATTATTATTATTATTATTATTATTATTATTATTATTATTATTATTATTATTATTATTATTATTATTATTATTATTATTATTACTACTACTACTACTATTATTTCTATTTTCATTATTTTCATCATATATTTACGACTGCTATTATTATTTCTACTACTAATTATTATTCCCCTTATTATTTTATCATAACTGTTGTCGTTATCATCATCGGTATTAGAATTTGTTGCTATTAGTCAATACGTTGAAATTTCTGAACAGGAGCAGCGCTGTTACGATTTGCAATAAGAACATAACACACACACACACACACACACACACACACACACACACACACACACACACACACACACACACACACACCTCCACACGCATACACACACAAACACACACACACAAAAAAAAATAGATTCCTACTTAAGACGTGTCCTGATATTTTCCTTTTAGTGTAAGGCGCTGAAGGAGGGAAAAGTGTAAAGTGTTTCAAGTTACTCACGCGGCGTTGTGCATTAGAAGGGGGGAAAGAACGGAGGAGAAGGTTAACGGTTGCATTAGGAAGTTAACAAAAGAAAAAGCGTTTGAAATTTTCCCTGAAGTCTTGTTTCGAACATTCCCAGCGAGGCGTGGGAGGAGCGGTGCGTCTGGCGTGGGTAAGAAGTAAACGTTTGTTGATCTAAAGGTGTGCGGCTCTGGAGACGGTGTGAAACTGTTGAAAGAATAACAAAGAGGGAGTTTTCTGTAATAGATTATGATGTCCTTTTATATTAAAGTAAACACTGACGGGTAGTACATAATTGTTCACAGTATAATGAAACACACCTGGATAGAGAGACGTCTGCACTGTCCTCGAGAATGTTTGATATAACTGAAATTCTTCGATATATGTTAAATAAAAATTATAACTAGTAAAGAGATTATGAAGCAATGTAGTGTTGACATATTGACTACAAGAGGTCATTTAGGCTTTTCAGAAACCGTAATTCATCATCTGCCCTCCCAATTCACAAATCTACCAAGCGTTCATTCAAAACTTTCAGCTTTGTTTTGCACTAACTACACAGCGTTTGTTCTTCAACCTATTTTGTCACACAGAACACAAAAAAACTAGCACAGATGACGCACGTATTCTATTTCCTTGCCAAGACTTGTCAGCCTCGCAAATCCAGCTTCTCATCCACCCACGCGCCACACGTCCTATTTCGACACCCCGGCCGTGACAGTCAGATTGGTATTATAAGACATTCTCGCCTCTCATATCAGCTACTTTTAAGGGCCAAAGAGGGAGTCATTCGGGTTCTAATGAGCGTTTCTTTATGTCCGCAGTACAGAAGAAGAGTCAAACTACCACCAGGGTCATAAAACTACTCCTGGAAATGCCCACAACTACGAAAGCCTTGTCAAATATGTGTTCTTGGGCGGCGAAGTGTCTTGTAATACGACTTTCAGCCTCTCCGTGTTTTTCTAGCCGCCCCTGCAGCACCAGATTAATGGGAGAGGTGCTAGGGAGAAGGAGGGACTCAGCGCCATGCAGGTAAGCGTCGTGTGTGTGGCTGCTGCATGCCAATCGATGGTTTTCCCCTGGCGCCAGCAACGGTGTGCCGCGGCTCCTGCACCCTCCTGAAGGCAGCGTGTAGAATCTATGAATGTTGAGGCACAGAAAATAATGTACCAGCAATGTTGAGGCACAGAAAATAATGTACCAGGAATGTTGAGGCACAGAAAATAATGTACCAGGAATGTTGAGGCACAGAAAATAATGTACCAGGAATGTTGAGGCACAGAAAATAATGTACCAGGAATGTTGAGGCACAGAAAATAATGTACCAGAAATATTGAGGCACAGAAAATAATGTACCAGGAATGTTGAGGCAAAGAAAATAATGTACCAGAAATATTGAGGCACAGAAAATAATGTACCAGAAATATTGAGGCACAGAAAATAACGTACCAGAAATATTGAGCCACAGAAAATAATGTACCGGGAATTACCAGTCACAGAAAATCGTATACCAGTAATATTAAGGCACAGATGATAATGCCTAATAATCGTTGAAGCACACACAAAATATAGTCATTGAGGCACAGAAAATAGCGTTCTGAGAGCAATGATAGTACAAAAATAAGCTATGTACTTAGAGCGATGAGACAGAGAAAGCGACATTTAAGATGAGCGTTACAGCATATGCACGAGAGAAGTTTTAGGGGCACAGAAAAGCGGCCCATACGAGGTAGCACGTCAGATTCTGTTCCTCGTTTCGAATCCAGTTAAGAAAAGAAGTTAAAATTCTCGTCTCTGTCTGTTGATCCTTCTAACAGGCCCACTCCATGATATATAATTATGCTCTCTCTCTCTCTCTCTCTCTCTCTCTCTCTCTCTCTCTCTCTCTCTCTCTCTCTCTCTCTCTCTCTCTCTCTCTCTCTCTCTCTCTCTCTCTCTCTCTCTCTCTCTCTCTCTCTCTCTCTCTCTCTCTCTCTCTCTCTCTCTCTCGCCTTAGGTCCTGTGTGGTCTGGTTATCTATGTAACTCTCTCTCTCTCTCTCTCTCTCTCACACCATCGTAACCAACCTCATTAATCTGCGTTCTTTCCCTCCCTCATCATCATCATTCTATTGTGTCCGTTCGAGTTTCTTTTTTATTATGCCTGTAACTACCTCTAGAGAAGCTTGAGTTAATTAAATGCTGAATTGTATGTTTATCCCCCTCCCAACCCCCCTGGAAATGCTATCGTGTTTACAGGAACGGGTTTTTTTTTTTTTTATATATCTTGTGGGGGGTTTTTTTATGAATGGAGAGATAGAGATAGATGATAGATAGATGATGAGAGATTTAGAGAGAGAGAGAGAGAGAGAGAGAGAGAGAGAGAGAGAGAGAGAGAGAGAGAGAGAGAGAGAGAGAGAGAGAGAGAGAGAGAGAGAGAGAGAGAGAGAGAGAGACATTGTATTGGCTTCAACATTTCTTCATTGATTTCTAAGCATCGACAAATACTTATTGGATGCATACCAGACATATTTTTTTTATTTCCTCTAAACGGAGCAGCCACAATTCAGCTTCGCGTTTCTTTTTTTTTTCTTTCTTTTTTACCTTCACGAATATCTGAAAATTTATCGTCTTGTGGTTCGAGGAAGCTATTGTTGCATCGAGACTTGTATTGATGTGTTTTGGTGGTCGTTGTTTTTGTTGTTGCTGTTGGTGTTGTTTGTGATATTGTTTTTTTCATTCCTTGTCGACATTCCTGTATTTTTCTTACTTTTCTGCTTTTCTTAGATTTTCTTTTTGTTATTTTCTCATTCCTTGTCGATATTCCTGTTTTTCTTACTTTTCTGCTTTTCTTAGATTTTCTTTTTGTTATTTTCTCATTCCTTGTCGATATCCCTGTTTTTCTTACTTTTCTGCTTTTCTTAGATTTTCTTTTTGTTATTTTCTCATTCCTTGTCGATATTCCTGTTGTTTTCTTACTTTTCTGCTTTTCTTAGATTTTCTTTTAGTTATTTTTTTCATTCTCTGTTTATCTCTTTCTTTCTTTTTTTCCCCTTTTCATTGGTGTCTCTTCCCCTCAGCTCTTCCTATCTTTATTCTTTTCCTTTCGTGCCGTTTTTTCTTCTCTCTCTTTCCCTCTTCTCTTTATTAATTATCTATACTGTCAAATCTAAATATCCCCCTTTCATTCTCTTTCTCTAATCCTAGTGATGCTTTATTTTCCTTTCCTTTTTTCTTTTTCCTTGAGCTTTTCTTTGTTTTTCTTTCGTTTATTCCCCTTCCCTTCCCTTCTCTCTCTCTCTCTCTCTCTCTCTCTCTCTCTCTCTCTCTCTCTCTCTCTCTCTCTCTCTCTCTCTCTCTCGATCATTCTTTGTAAGTTATCACCCTTTCCTCCGTTTTTCCATTTCCTTCTTCATCAATTCTCCCTCTTTTTTATTTCTTACATTTTCCTTTTCACCCCCAGGGATGAAGAAGAGCCAGAGCGTGCGGGCGGTGGTGGTGGTGTTGGTGCCGATGGCGGTGCTGATGGTGGTGATGATGGTGGTGATATCTCCACCTCCATTGCCTTCCATTGTGGCGCGCCTTGATGGTAGGGTCTGTGGGGAGTGGGAGGGGGAAGGGGGTTAAGGGGGTGGGGGGTGACGTTCTCTCTAAAACATGTAAGATATTCAAGTAAGCCATGTGTTAATTCTTTAGTACGATTTAGTAGGGAGGCGGTGGCCTAGTGGATAAGGTGGTGAGCTTGGGATCGGACTGATGTCGACGCATGGGTTCGAATCCCCACCAGTGCTACCTTGAAACTTTGTGTCATTTGCCGAGTGGCTTAAAATCACCTACATGTCACCCTGACACCCGAGTTCTAGTTGCATAGCAATAAAGATGAGCTTTGGGGGGGTAACATGGGCCTTTCAGGTGCCACTATAAAAACCCGCGCCCGCACCACTAACGGGCCTGCCCCTGAGCAACACCGAAGAGGCAGAATATGCCTACGGTGCATATGGGCTAACACGTAAAAAAAAAAAAAAAAAAAAAAAAAAAAAAAATCTTCATTCTCTATCTTTCCTTTATCAATTGTATCTTTCAAGCTGTATGTCTGTCCTGTTACTTAATCCTCTCAATTCTTTCTTCTTTTTATTTGTTTTTCCTTGAGCTATTATAAATAAATATGTATGTTCATTTTTCTTTAGTACGTTATCATCATCATCGTCATCTTCTACTGTTCCCCTGCTAAACAAAACCCTTTCCCAACGTCCTCCACTTCTCTGGTGTTAGTGTACTAAAGAAACACTCATTAAAACAACACACACAACACATTTGACACACATTTGGCACACACATTTGACAAGGCTTTCGTTGAGGTTTGGGGCATTTCCAGGGGTAGTTTCATGACCCTGGTGGTAGTTTGACCCTTCCTCTGTACCATTATTAATCCATCTCCGGTAAATGCTGTAATTTCATCTTTCCATCCGGTCCCTTGTCTGCCACTCTGTTACTTTGATTGCTCATTTGTTATCTGTTCTATACGCCTTATATATTTAACCTACCCCATTCCATTTTTTCCCCCCGTTCTCTACTCGAATTCATGATGGTCACTTCCGGTCTCCATGTTATACCCAATATTTTTCTCTGTTCCTCTTTTTCCGCTTCGTCGCTTTGTTTCTAAACCGTGCGGCGCCATTTTTGTGAGTAAAATGAAAATGAAAATAAAATACATAATGAATGAAAATGAAAATACAGAATAGATTGACTGCACACCTTTCTTTTCAAGGGGTGTCGGGTTGCAAGTCACGGTATTGTTATGTTTACCAAGAGCACTCCATCCCATTCTTATTTTCCCTCTGATTTTCTTTTTCGTGAACTGGGTTGGCACTTTATAATTACCCGTCCGAGTTGTGTGTGTATCGTTCAACCCTCCCAATCTGTTCTGCCATGTGGTGGGTGACTTGAATATTACCTCTCATTTCTTCACACTAATCTTCAGATCTCGCATTAACTATTTCCAGAGGCCCAAATGGAGAGCAGTCGGTTCTCACGAGTGTATTATTAGGTTCACGGCACAGAAGAAGGGTCAAACTACCATCAGGGTCATAAAACTACCCCTGGAAATGCTCAAAACTCCTAAGAAAGCCTTGTCTAATATGTGAGTCTGAGGCGGCGCAATGTTTATGAAGATGATCCCAAGACTCGTCCGTCACCCATCACTCTGTCCTCTCTCCTCTGCAGCTCTGTCCTCCGCGGCGCCGGTGGTGAGTGGCGGGGTGGTGAGGCTGTGGCCCGGGGACGACAACTGCTCCTGGTGAGTACTGTGGTTGAGTGTACTGTGGATGGATGGATGGATGAATAGATGAATGCTTTGCTGTTGTCTGTCTGTTTCTGTGATTAGGTGTGATGGATGACTGAATATGTGAAGGGTTTTGTGTGTTGATGTGTTTGTTTCTGTGTGTGGCTGTTTTTAATCTGTGTGTGTGTGTGTGTGTGTGTGTGTGTGTGTGTGTGTGTGTGTGTGTGTGTGTGTGTGTGTGTGTGTGTGTCAAGGTGTGTTTCTTTGGTTATATAGAAGTGTAGGGCGTGTTATGCATATAGTTGTTCTTACATTTGTTTGTTTGTTTTGCTTCCTTGGTTGGTTCTCTCCCCTTTCCTTCGTTTTTTTTTTTGTTTGTTTGTTTGTTTTACAGCAAGAGACAGTGCAAGGGCGTAAAAAAAAAAACAATGAAAAACAAAATCCGCTACTTACTCTTTCAATCTAACTTCCATTCTTCCTCTATTCTTTTCGACGTCATTTTTTTTCTTTCATGTTCTCTTTAATATCTTTCAAACTTACTTCCTATGCCT